>NC_081560.1:164719991-164801095 GCF_022355385.1 Mustela nigripes | reverse complement strand
ACTCAGGTCATGATCTCAGAGTCCTGGGATCGAGTCCCGCATCGGGCTCTCTGCTCAGCAGGGAGCCTGCTTCCCTCTCTCTCTCTCTGCCAGCCTCTCTACCTACCTGTGATCTCTCTCTGTCAAATAAAATAAAATAAAATAAATCTTAAAAAAAAAAAAAAGCTTCTGCCTTTGGCTCAGATCATGATCCCAGGGTCCTAGAATTGAGCCCCGCATCGGGGGCTCTCTGCTTGATGGGGAGCCTGCTTCCCTCTCTCCCTCTCTGCCTACTTGTGATCTCTGTCTGTCAAATAAATAAATAATCCCAGGACCCTGCTTGGGGCTTCCTGCTCAGTGGGGAGTGTGCTTCTCCCTCTCCCTCCTCCCTGTTTGTGCTCTCTCTTTTATTCTCTCAAATAAATAAATTAAATATTAAAGAACAGGAATCTTTGCTCATGCTCCTTCAGCTATAAACCCCTCAACTCTTCTGTGGCTTTAGTAAAAGGTCTGAGTATACTGTGGGCCTCAGTTTTGCTGGACTATAACCAAACTGGGCCCAGGGAGGAGACGCCCTGAAATGTCAAAGGGACCAGGAGAACTATTTCAGGTTTGGCTGGGGACTAGCAGGTCAGGAAGAAGCTTATCGTCGTGGCTTCAGAGTCACCAGGCTTGGCTTGAATCCTGGTTCCACCAGTCCCTAGTTATGTAGCTGCGGGCAACTTTTCACATGTCTTTAAGCCTGTGTTTTTGCTAAGAGTGGATATAACATGTCTGACCCCACAGTGGGTTGTGAAGATCATAAAAAATAGTGGGCTTAAAGCACTGGGCTTTATTAAGCCTGGCACCACACATAGGGCTCAATGAGCAGTGGCTGCTATCACCTCCACTGCCCATATGAGTGAATTTCTACGGCCCAAGACGCATAAGTGAGCCCAGGCCTAGGTACCAGGTTCACTTCTGGCTGCTGTGGGAACATGTGGCCCTAAAGATTTTTCCCTAATCACCTACTGTGAGAGGTTTGAGCTGACAAGGGGAAATAAGGTCTATGCCCTGCTTGGAGTAGACAATGGATTTTACCCTAGATTCATTCATGTTTATTCTTTTGCATCTTCCAAAGACAAGACTTACAGTAAAAGATGCAGCTATAAACTGTTTAATAATAGCTCTCATCATCTATTCATAGACATGAAATTTTGGTCTCAGTTTTCCCAGGAAAAAAAAAAGGGTGGGAGTTTGCATAAGGAGGAATGGAGGGCCCTGGGATGGGGGTGGGGGGTATTAACCAGCAAATGGTCTGTGCCAGGCTTATTCCTGTGTTGTACTGATGGGGTGTGAAGGGGTATGGAGGGTGTGCTGGTGCCCTAACTTCTCTCTGATAGAGCTGGACAGTCCTTCCTCTCTCCAGAGGCTGCCCCGGGAACCAGAAGCTACCAACCCATGCCAAATGCCTGAAGGGAACCAAGAAGCCCAGAGACTGGGTTGGCCTGTAGGTGTGTGATCAGCCTTCTTAGCAAAGAAGGAAATGGAAGGCATGTACATCCCTTCTAGGGTAGTTAGTACTCAGGGTGTGAATGGAGGACTGATTTTCTAATCTCACCGCGCCCTCTGCTGGGAGCTGAAGTTCCTTACAGAAGGGGAAGGAAGAGACTTAAGACCTTCATTTCGTGGGGAGGGAAGGCAAGGCCACAGGCAGGAGGCTGGCTCTCCCTGGACCCGCAGGACATGGAATCAAGTGAAGATCAAGAAGTAGACAGGGTAAAAAAAAAAAAAAAAAAAGAAGAAGAAGTAGACAGGGTTTCACTTTATTGAGTAACAATGGCATCATAGTTTTAGTTGCTGGTGGCAGATAGCTGGGAGAGAAGGAAAGTGCTCTTAGAGGATCCCATGGGGGCCTTCCTTCGTCGGCCAGAAGGCCCAACTCACTGTTCTCACTGTGCCACCCACTGCTTTGGCCACAGCTCGTGGGAGTTGGAGTCAAGGTCCAGCCCTGTACCCTATGAATGTATCATCATATATTCCATTCCCAAGCCTACCTCTCCTTTGGACCCCCTGTGGATGCCCCGGCCCTTCTTCCTCTTGGGAGATGAGGGCAGAAGTAAGGGTAGGAGCAGGACTAAGCCTCAAAAAAGAGGAGCTAAGGTCGGACTTCTGCTGAATGTCTAAGAAGAGCCAACAGAACACAAAATGTCCTGTCTTAAGATTGTACACTCAGGGCCTAGTTGCCCTTGGGGGTGTCCTTGTCACATCCATCCACTCAGATACCTGAGCAGGGTAAGCACCATGCCCACAGCTGTGTCCCTCTGTAAGAGGGGGCAGTGGGAGCTCTTAAAGGGGAATGTTTGCTCTGCCTTCATGGCTTTTTGGTGTGAGGAAGGAGTTGGGACCGTAGCGTAGAGTCTATGATGTCAGAGCAGACCAGGAACTCTGAAGGTTGTCCCTAAAGACGCCCACACTGTGGTGTGGGGGAGATGGAAAGATGGCCGGGGTGCTACAGGATACTGACACTCCTTTGTTCTCAGAGAGGAGAAAGGATGAAGGTAATCTATTTCAGGATGTGGGGGATGCCTAAACTGCCTGTCTCCCTTATCCTGTCATGTCTTCCTCTGCCAGCCCAGTTCCCAGGTCAACTTTGGGAGCTAGGAACCAGAATTCTGAAGAAGTCAGCCCAGTTTGGCTGGCAAGTGTCCCTCAGTCTCTGCGCTGAGATCCCGCGACTCCTCCTGCATCTAGAAGGGGCGAGGTGCTGCTAGAAATGTCTTGGCCAGTGGAACTGTTGAGGCAGGAAAGTCGTGTAGCCTGGCTGGCTGACAGGTGGCGAGAGGCCAAGAGAAGCCAGATAGCAGGATACCCTAGGACAGCATGTCTGTTCCTAGTTTCCAGAACAGCACGTACACACACACACACACACACACACACACACACTCTCTCTCTCTCTCTCTTACTCACATGTATCGTATACGTACAAACGTAGGTAGAGAAGCCCAGCAGAAAGGGATTGTGTGGCCCTGCTCTTTGAAACCAGAAAGGAGAGAAAAAGGCTGAATGGAGGCACCTCTCTCAGCCTAATGGACTGCTGATCTCCCCGGCGGCTCCCCCACCCAGACCCCACCCAGTACCAGGCAGATGGGCAAGGGAAGGGGAGGGAGAGTGAGGCTTCAGGAAAGCAGCAGCCCGAGGAGGTGAGGGAAGGGGCCAGAGACTGACCCTCCCTCAAAGCCCCTTGTTGTAGTAAACCACTTCGATGTCAGGGTTTTGCTCACGGATCCGAGCCCTCAGCTCTGGCTCCAGCCTGCTCACAGGTAAGGAGCTGCAACAGAACAGCAGAGGTGGGCTGAGTATTCCCGGAACCCAGCCTGCATCAGGCCAAGCGATCACCGCCCTTCCTCCTCCCGGACTGAGGAATCTCCTTCGGCGGCCAGAAAGCCCAGCTCACTATCATTTCCTGGCCCCAGAATAAGTTTAGTGCCAGGCAGGCCAGCCCTCCTCCTGGAACACACTGAAGGCCCCTAAGGGCAGCTGCTTCCACAGATATGGAGACCCATCCAGAGCCCCCAGTCCAGCCGGGGGGCAGCACTTACCTTCTCTGAGGGAACAGGGCACAGCACAAGGGGGTGGCAAATACCAGGCTGGGGAGAAAAGTGTTGGAAAGGTTTGTGAAGTTTTGACCTAAGGCTGTTCCCTCCCTGCACCCCATGCCTTCTCTGGAGACAGCCCCCAGGGGTGGAGACTGATTAAAGCCAATGGTGACATTAGGTTCTGGCTGAGGGACGAGCCTCAGGGCAGCGACCAGAACCAGAGGGCCAGAACCAGCAGTTAAATGTGCATGAAACTCCTGGATGGTACCAAAAGGTATATTTTCCTGCTTTCCTCTCACAAACGAAGACTAGAAATATCTCTTTGAGGGGCACCTGGATGGCTCAGTGGGTTAAGCCTCTGCCTTCAACTCAGGTCATGATCTCAGGATCCTGGGATCAAGCCCTGCATTGGGCTCCTTCTCTGCTCAGAGGAGAGCCTGCTTCCCCCTCTCTCTCTCTCTCTGCCTGCCTCTCTGCCTACTTGTGATCTCTGTCTGTCAAATAAATAAATAAAATCTTAAAAAAAAAAAGAGAGAAGTATCTCTTCGACTAGACTCTTGTCCTTTAAGGATGGAGATCACCCACAGCACGCCCTACAAATGTCCCAAGACCCCCTACAAGCCAGATGTATGAATGAATGAAGTACATGAACATCTTAAAGTCAATAAATATCCACCACACCCACCGTGGAAAGCACACTCTCACACACCCTAGCTGAGTCTTCACACACTTACCAGAAGCCCACCAGTCCCACCTGCAGGGGCGCCCCCAGCCAGGGGCGACGCTGTGGGGAAACAGAGACAGTGGAATGGTTTGCAACCCCTCCTCCCCTCCCCTCCGCCAGGCCTGCTTGCGGACACCCTCCTTAGCATCCCATCACCCATTCCCCCCTCTCGGAATGGGTTCACACCTCCTCTAATCCTCTACTCACTTCCTCCTAGCCTAGTGGCCTCCATGAACCTGTCCCTTCTCGATTCACTCCAGCCATTAGGGACCACCATTCTGTTCCCCCCAATGGACCCAGTTGGTGCTCAATACTTGTGAATAAAAGATTCAGTGAATGAGCTTATATTCCTGTGTCCTGCTTCTCTGTTCTGTTCGTGCATGTGTGAGCCCGTGTGTCTTACTGTTGTCAGTAGGTGACCGCATGAATATGCTGTCAGATGTGATTGTGGTAATCCATCCCCGAGTCAGAGGCCTCAGGAGTGACACTGATTCTCTTCAGGACAGAAACCATTTCCTTCCTTCCCTTATCTTCTCCTCCTGTCCCCTCAGGGTTCCTTCACCCCAGACCAATCCCCTCTTGCTGAAGGAATGAAGGGGGAGGAGGCAGCGCAGGGGTGGGGCAAACAGGAGGCATGTCTCGGACTCAGGCCAAGCTGGAAACAGGCTCCGGGGCAGGTCACTTCTGCTTCCAGCCACCACCACTTCCAGGATGGGAAAGGTGAGAGTGACCTACCTTTAGGAAGTCTTTCTTCTCCAGAGTGTCCATGATCACGGGGGGAATGGCTGCAGGGAGAGTAGGGCAGCAAAGGAGGGAGTTAGTGACGTGAACATCAGGATGCCCCCGGGAGAGACGGATCACCCTTCACAGCTCCTCCCACTCCCCCCGCAGTGTCACAGCCCCCAGAGTGCTCAAAGCCCCTGGAGAAGCCCCCCCCCCCCCCCAGGCGCCTGTGCCTCACCCATGGCAGGAATGGCCATGCAGATTCTCGATATCACCACCTGGAAGATTCCTTGCTTGGCCGCAGCCACCGAGTGGCCAAGTCTCTGATTTTCCTCATCGGTCACTGGGATGCCCACTTGCAGTTCCCTGAAAAGGAAAGGGGGTGGGGAGGGGGGGGTCACACCACAGGCCCTAAATCTTACCAGCAATGCCCTCTTGGGCAGCTGTTCCCTGGGGTCCCCTCAGGTGTCAGAGAGTCAAAGGCTATAGTTCCCAGCCCAGGATCCCAGAGTCAGACTGAGACTGTGCCCAGAAACTTCTGTTTGGGGAGGGAGAGGGGTGGGCCCCCCCTGTGTGGCGGGTCGGTGTGCCCACACGTGCACCACCTGTGTGGTGGGAGCGCGTGCCTAGAGCGGGAGCCACTCACCTCTGCCTCATCAGGGGGATGTTGATGCAGTTGGCAGCCGCCACCGCGGCGAAGGGCACAAATCTGCCGACCAAAGGGGGCAGGTGCTGGGGGAGGGAAGATATCACTTAGTGGCCCTAAGGGCCATGGGGTAGGAGGAACTCTGGGGAGAGATGTGGGGAGCCTGTGGATTGGTGTGGACGAAAGATGAGGAAAAGGGAGATAAATAAAGGGCACGTGAAGGGCATTTACCTTGGTGAGGGATTTGAGCCCCAGGGCTGTGGCCACAGCGCCCGTGGTGGCACTCACATAAGCCGTCCCCAGCTGCCTGTGGTGACAAGAATCAGGACAAAATGTGGGAGGTGAGCAGTCCGGCCCGCGGTTATTTCTCTCAGGGAAAGGCCAAATCCTCCATACGTGAGGCATGGAAGGCAAGAGAAATTCCTCCCCTGCCACAGTGTAGGCTTGTCTGGAAGCTCCGCTCCCTCCCTTTCGAGAGAAGAGGGGCCCCCACAGCGCATGCAAGGGGATGCCATGCCCTCAGGCCAGGAAAGTGGGGAGAGGCGCAGGCCTCGAGGAGGGCTTTGAGGCATCGGACCAACAAGCACAAGCACTGGGGGAACAGTAGCAAACAAGAGGGAACAACAGGAGGCCGGGGCGGAGTCGCTGGGTTCGAGCTCTCACCTCACAGTGATGGGAGCATCGCCACTGCGGTTGGAGTAGTTGACAACAGCATTGAAGGACTGATTCACCCACTGCCAGAACACCACGGTCGGTGTCTTCCTGAGGGAAAAAAGACACTTACTTGTGCCCCCTCCACGGTGTCCCTCATCCTCAAATTCCTGATAATGCAACCCCAGAGGTTATGCCCAAACCGTCAGGACGGGCCCAGCTGAGGACCCTGGGACTTGCTCTGGTGACCCCCGCACGACCCTCCCCACCTGCCCCACTTACACAACCACAAACCCTGTCTCTGAGGCTGAGTTCCGCACAGTGTTTGGGATTCTAACACGAGTTCTCACCCACCCACTATTTTCAGCCCACCCAGCCTCACCTCGTCATCAAGCTACACTCTGGCATGCCTAAAGTACTCAGGGAGGGCACCCATGGGACAGGACCTGCCTGTAGAAGGTGAGCATGCAGCCAGTGATGGTCATGTTCATGGGCACCTGCGCCGACATACGGCCAATCAGGACCACCTTCTCCCCTGTGTCCGGATGGAAGGCTGAGTCATACACATACTTGGCCCTCCACAGCTGGTCCTCGGTGAGCCCAGGTGTCACCACACCAGCCCTGCAGAGAATGGCAGGGAGGAGACAGGTAACTGGAGGTGGCAGATCTGTCCCTGTAAGGCCTGACCACTCAGCTCAGGGGACGTCTGGGCAGAGGACCAGGAACTTTGACCCCCAATCTCAGAATAAAGGAGCTCCTTGTCTCGGTGGGAGAACCACATCTTCCCAGAAGAGTAGGCAGGTTCCTATTTCTGTTTTCCTTGTAGCTCCACAGAGAGGGGTCCCCTTCTCTTTCTGCCTCAGTGCCTGGTCGTGGGTGATGGTGGTTCCCAGTGGAGTGAAATGGCTAGGGGCATCACAGGGGCTTTTTCTCCTGGAAACAAGGGGGAAGCTCTCCTTCTCCCTGGGCTCCACGTTGAGACCCTCTGTTCTTGTAGAGGGTGGCCTAGCAGTGGGACACGCCCCTTTAAAGGGTTTGTGAAATAGACAGCAGTCCCCTGCCCACCAATATCCATGCCACCTCTTCAACCCAAACACCCTCAGATTCTCTGGATTAAAGCTCTGTGCCATAGCTGTCTGTGAGTCCAACACATAAGGCCAGGGAAGAAGAGGGTTGAGGAGTGGGGCAGGGTCACTCTCAAGCTTGGGGAGATAGATGCAAAAGGTACTGTAGTCATGGCAGGGAATGAGGCTCTGGGCTACAGGGTCAGACGGGGGATTGGTCTACCTATAGTTCTGCACGATGTTCCGGGAGGCTTCCAGCTGTGCTCCAGACAGCAGCAGATTTCGGGGGTCGGTGACAGTGAAGAAGTGCCGGGCTCTGCCCAGGAAAGTGCTTTGGTCCCAGCGAGGTTCCTGGATATTGATATCCAAGGGCAACTCACCCATTTTCTGCAGGGCAAACACCAGCGTTGGGAGGACTCCAAGGAGGGGGTCCAAGAGCTCTGCCTGTGGGAACCTCTGGTGGGCCCTGCCCTAGTCCCTGGGCCGCTGGCCAATCCCTTCCAGAGCTCAAGGTGACTCCAGATAGGTTAGCAGGGTTGGGGGGAGGAGCTGTTTTCCAGGCAATGTTCTGCCTCGGAGACTTGCAGCCACCGGAGGAGGGGGCAGGGGAAAACAGAACCAGAAAAACAGATCTCCTTTGCACTCTGGCCTAGTGCAGATTTTCACCAGAGAGGGCTGACACGTGTATGGTTGACGCAAGAGCAGCAGCTAATCCTGTGTAGTTACTCTCGGGCTCTCTAAGCACAAAAATACATATTATATGCATTATATATCCATGTTCACGTCAGCTTTAGGGCCCAGCTGCCTGGAGACCTAGATGCAAACTTCCAAGGCTGCTGGGGAAGATGGCATAAGCCATCCAAAACCCCAGCCCCTGATTGGAGGAGAGCAAGGGCTCAATGGCCACCCCAGGGGCTTATCTATTCCAGATCTCAAGTCAGGGACGCTGATGCCGGTCACGGTCACGCATGCGTGCTAGTGGGCACGCCCCAGTCTCCTCTCCAGGGGCATCTTCCTCAACCCACACTGAATGGCCCCAGGCCCTCCTTGTTCCCCAGCTGGGCGGGGCTGGCACTAACACCCGTCCACCTCTCCCCAACACACCTACGGCCCAAAAGAATTCAGTAAGTGCCCTCTCCACCCAATACAGAGAGGAAAACCTGAAGCAGCATCTGGCCGTGTTAGGCAAAATCCTACAATATGACTAATCCTCTCCAACCACACTTCCTCCCTCCCTGGAGACACACCCTCCCCTCTCCCGCGCACTCACACGAACATACCCACACACATACATACATGCCCTACACAGACACACGGAGGACACGCCCTGCATACCCTAGCCCACAAAGACCGTTATCTGCACGCTCACACATGCACGCACAAACCATGGCCATCAGCTGCAGACACCTGAATGTACAGCCCCATGAGGCCCCACCCTGACATTCCTCCCCGCAAGCCGCCTCCCCTCGCGCTCCAAGGACTCCTAGAACCAAAGATACTGAGTCCGGAGAGGACAGGGAGCACACTTCAAGGCAGGCTTCCGTCCCTCTTAGCGCCCCCATCTCCTACTCCCCTGACCGCCGAACCCCGCCCGGGACAGCAGACACTCACGCTTTCTTGAGCTCCGGGGCTTCTGGCCTCTGCAGCTTGCAGACCCGCCTTCCTCTAGGCGCCGCGCCCCTGCTCCTGCCCTCCCACCCATCACGCGTAACGTCACGCGTGACGCTAACCGGCAGGAGGGGCAGGGGCTCCCCGCCTCCGCGCGTTCGCCAAGCGTGCCCAGGGATTGGCAGAGCTTGGGGGCGATGGGTGCCATTTGGGGAGACGCCCCCAGCCCGGGCTCCCGGGACCTGGCCCAGCGCCGCCTCCCAGAGCCAATCAGGGCTCGGGAATCAGTTCTGGCCAGTCCCCAGCCAGAGAGAGGAGGCGGGGGACGGCGGAGCGCTGCCCCTTTGCTTGCAGTCCCTTAGCTGGCCTCTGGGGGGACCCGGCCTCGGCCCCAACGTGTCTAGGTTCCCCCGGCGAAGACTCGCAGCGCCTTCCACGGCGCGGAGGGGCCATCCTCTGATGGTGCGCTCCGAGGGCCTCGGATTACCGCCCGGCTTGTTGCCAGATGGCCGCCTGGGCAGCGGCCTCTGCCTCATTGGCCCCCAGGGCTCCTACCCCAGTCCCCACAAGTTCTTGTCGCAGCACTCCGGCATTCGCAGCCCTTCACAGTCTTCCTCCTGCCTGTGTCCTCTCTATGTCCCCACCCTTTTCCTCCTCCAGCCCCCTCCTTATCCGCCTCTTGTAACCCCTAGCTCCACTGGGTCCCCAGTTTCCTTCTGCCCCCTACGCCTGCACCGCAGACCTTGGCCCTAGTCCCTGCCCTGGGATGTGTAGGGGCAGAAGGCTCAAGATACCCCTGTCTGCATCAAGCAAGTGGATCAGAACGATTCTTCCTCCCCCTAGTGTCGTGGAACCAGCGGCTCCACCCTGTGCCCTTTCCAGAACTGAATGGCCGGAGAGACAGCGACACAGAAGAAGGATGCAAGTGAAAGAAGGCAGTACACACACACACACACACACACACACACACACACTCACTTCACAACTCACCCAGTCACCTCAGAGAACACGCTTGCCCCGTACCCAGGTGCCAGCCCACGCTGTGCCAACCGAATGCTTACACCCCCTCTGCCCAGGTGCCATTCCCTCACTGAGGCCTTGGGGGTGGCAATTCCAAGAGCTGGAATTGGAATTCTGGCTTGGCCTGGAGAAGAAGTGGTTCTGGGCTCCCCTGCACTGAACCCGTAGCGGGAGGGGACGAGGCGTGACCCAAACCCTAAGTTCGTGGGGCGGGGTAAGGCATCAGAACTCGAACTGCAGCGGGCAGAACCCAGCGGCCTCAGCCCAGGTGACAAACTGCTGTCCTGCGTGCCCAAGGGAGGGGACGGAGGCAGTGACTGGCGGCTGTCGCAGCCAATGGGAGCCTGCACCTACGCAGGCCGCCTTATTCCCGTAGTCTGGGCGGAGCAAGGGCGAGGTTTCCCCCGGTTGCTGCGCACGCGGGCGCCTACGGGCGGGGGAGGCCGCCGGCGGACGCATCAGCGAGCAGGTGAGGGGAGCCAAGCTGGAGAGGTGGGGGCCGAGAGGACCGACCCGAGGGTGGGATGCTGCGTTCTGAGTCCCAGAGCTGCTCTGGGGGACTTGGCTCCGGGTTTTGTGCGCGCTGTTGTGGGGCTCTAGCCTGCAGGTCCTCCGCCAAAGCCTGGCCACCTCTTTAGAGGAGAGAGGAGGGGGACGGAGGGGACAGCAGCATGGGACCAAGGAAGCAGTGGTGGTTGGGGAATCTCTGGGACCCTTGGCTGCAGCTGTCCCAGGTCCTGAAGCCCTGCCCTAGAGATCCAAGCCCCCTACCCACAAACACAAGGAGAGGTGTGCAGGGAATTGTCCTGGCCCCAATTTCCTTCACACCATCTGAAGCTCTAGGGCCCGCAAGAATCCATCTCCACTCTACCCAGGACTGGGCACTGGGGTAGATGACTCCGCTGAGAGTCGGAATGAAGAGTGAATGAGAGGCTCCCACTGGCCTTGTAGAAATGGCTCCGAAAGTCTTGCGGTGATGCCTGGGCTGGGCCAGGGCTGGAGAGGAGAGGGGTCTAAGGCATGGGACGACAGGATGCTCAAATTAGGGCCAGGGTGGAAGTTCTAGGGGTAGCGAGGGCAGCGATTAAACCATTGTCCCCATCCCTGCTCTCCATCCGCAGGCCTGGAGCGCACACTCCCGAGAAGCAGCCGAGGTGGGGCGCTCCCAGTACTGAGACCCCTGTCCTGCACAGAAGGCTCATGGAGCTGGGGGGCACGCAGGGCCCTTTTTGCAAGGGCTAGCAGGTTCCTTCTGGACTTGTAGGGCGTCGGCCCAGGCTAGCCACAATGGCGCAGGGTTTTGCAGTGGGCTTTGACCCACTGGGCCTCAGAGACCTCAGCTCGGGCTCCTTGAGCTCCCTCTCCTCCCGCGGCCACCTGGGCAGCGACTCGGGCTCCGCAACGCGATACCTGCTGAAGAGGCAGCAGCGGCTGCTGAACGGGCCCCCCCGCGGAATCCGAGCCTCATCGCCCATGGGCCGCGTCATCCTCATCAACTCCCCCATTGAAGGTGCGAGCAGGGCCCACCTCGGGTCTGGCGCTGAGGGTGGGGATAAGGGCCCCGCTGGGAGGAGGAGCTGGAGAGATGCGAGTCTTAGAGCAGTGGGGCGTGGAGGGCCCCTGTTTAGCCACACACTCCTCCTCGTCAGCCCTTTCCTCAGGTTCAGGCCAACCCTATAGGGTTGCAGGATTGTAGAGAGGTGGAAGGAGGGAGATAGGAGTGTGGAGGCAGGGACAGGTGTGTGTGATGTGCTAGCTCCCCAGCCAGCAAGGTAGGCTATGGAATGGGCAGCTCCATCCTAAGGACTCCGCCTTTCTCCTTTCCCTTGGTGTTTGCCCCTCGGCCTGGGGGGAGCAGGATGGAGAAGGCTCTATCCATCAACCAACCAGTGTGTGACCAGCTCCATGCTGGGCTGTGAGGACTTAGTGACCACTGGGGAGACAGAATTAAAGATTTCAGGTGCAGGGGTGCCTGGCTGGCTCAGTCCAAAGAGCTCGTGACTCTGGATCTCAGGACATGAGTTCAAGCCCCAAGTGGGTGTAGAGATTATGTAAAATAAGTAAATAATTAAAAAAAAGATTTCAGATGAAGAAGAAAAAAAAAAAAAAGAGGTAGGGTAGCAAATGTTCCAAAGAGAGGGGAGAGGAGGAGGGTTGAGGGTCCAGGAGGGAGCCCCAGGCCTGGGCCCCGAACCAGGGGGTTACCTGATCTGACACAATTGCTTCACGCTGTTACATTGCACACCCGCTCTACACCAGGTCCTGCGGGGGACCTGGAGAAAAACGAGGGTCAATCTTCACCTTCCAGAAATGTACAGTGTAGTGGGGCTTAGAGACAGAACGATGAGAGCGGTTGGTGCTGGGATGGAGGTTTCCCAGACAGGGCTGGAAGTGGAAACCTAGAGCACAGGGCGGAGGCCCTGATGGGAGCGGGGGGGGGGGGGGGGGAAGGGGGGGCGGGCGGGGGGCAGGGACAGAGGGGAGGCGACAAAGAGGCAGTGAACAAGGCAGGACCTTGAGTGTCAGCAGGGGTGGGGGGCAGAATGGGCACCCCCTGGGGCTAGGCTTTCTGTGGGACAGATGTGATAAATATCTCCAGCTCCCCTTCTGTTTCCCAGCCAGCAGAACTCCTCTGGCTGGATCCCACAGTGGACTTTTCAGACCCATCTCCTCCCCTCTGACCCAGCTGGCATCACTGTCCCCTACCCGGCTGCTGGGGTGCTCAGGGTGCAGGCCTTCCTGCACCAGTGGCCCAGGCCTGCTCACTCCCATCATCTACTGTGCTGGGTCTCCCCCACCCCAATGAGCACCAAGGCTTACCATTGTCACTCGGGTCACAGAGCAAAAGTCCGCAGAGGAGCTAAGGGACGTGGTAGGGGACAGGGAAGGGAGTGGGGCACGACCTTTTTAGGTCCCATTGTATTAAAAGAACATATACATCCCCCTCACACAGCCCCCCAGACAATGCCCCAACTATGGTGTGACGGCTCTGTGTGCTCTCCCCCTAAAGATGCTCTTGCAGAAGTTCCAGGATGGCTCTATCCAACTGCCTCGCCCTCGAGCCCTGCTTCTGCAGCTAAGGGGAGGGCCAGACAGACTTCCACCAGCCAGCCCCTACCCTATCTGGGCTGGGAGGCCCTGAGCTCAGAATTTTCCCTTCCACCTGAGCACAAACATCTCTCCAGTCACTGCATCCCGGAACCTTTCCTCCTTGTTACTATTTAGACCATTCCAGAGTCCTAAAGTAACTGATAAGGGAGACATAATGGGGAGGGAGAAACCATGACCCTCCTCACCCCCGTGACTTCCCACCAGCTTGTCAAACTCAGCTGGTCCCAGAGAAAATTCATTCTCTGATCCAAACCAGCCCTTCCTCCCCTCTCTCCTTCATCCATTTATTCTTCTACTTACTCAAAAAATCCTTGGCAGATACCAAGTGCTGTGCAACATACTGGAGATACATTGGCAGAAAAGGATTACAAAGTCCCTACCATGAGTGAATTTATAATCTAGTGAAAGGTGACAGACAATAAATAATATGTGAGCAAGCCAGTCATGAGAAAGGATGGTAAGACCCTTGGAGGCACTAATTTGCATGGTAGGATAGAGTAGTGGCTCGCAAACTTGGGAGGACATCAGAATTGCCTGAGGGGCTTGTAAAAAGATAAGCTGCTGGGGTCCCACATCCAGAACCTCTGATTCAGGGCACCTGCAGCGAAGCCCAAGAATACACATTTTTTAAAAATATACTTTTCTTTTAAAGATTTTATTTTTGAGTAATCTCTACCCCAATGTGGGGCTCAAACTCACAACCCTGAAATCAAGAGTCACATGCTCTACTGACTGAGTCATCCAGGTGCCCCAAGAATACACCTAAAAAAAGGTATTGGTGGGGCGCATGGGTGGCTCAGTGGGTTAAAGCCTCTGCCTTCGGCTCAGATCATGATCCCAGGGTCCTGAGATCAAGTCCCGCATCGGGCTCTCTGCTTAGCAGGGAGCCTGGCTCCCTCTCTCTCTCTGCCTGCCTCTCTGCCTGCTTGTGATCTCTGTCTGTCAAATAAATAAATAAAAAAAAAGTCTTTTTAAAAATTGTATTGGAGCACCTGGGTGGCTCAGTGGGTTAAAGCCTCTGCCTTTGGCTTGGGTCGTGGTCCCAGGGTCCTGGGATCAAGCCCCACATCGAGGTCTCTGCTCAATGGAGAGCCTGTCAAATACATAAACAAAAAATTTTTAAATGTATTTATTTGAGAGACAGCAGGGGGAGGAGCAGAGGGAGAGGGACAAGCAGATTCCATGCTGAACTCAGAGCCTGTTGCAGGGCTCGATCCCAGGATCCTGAGATCATGACCTGAGCTGAAATCAAGAGTCAGTTGATTAACCAACTGAGCCACCCAGGTACCCCAAGAATACACATTTTTAATAAGTTCCTAAGTACTGCTGGTGACCTGGGGGGCACGGTTTGAGAATCACTCTAATAGAGGTCTCCTGGGAGGAAAGGAAGGGACTTTAGGGAGGGTAGACCAGGAAAGCTTCTCAGAGAAAGTGCTGTGTGGACCAGGAGGGGCTGCAGATTGGGAGCTGGCTTTATGAAGTTCTGGGCAAGAGTTTCACAGATTGAGGGAACACTGAAATGATTAGCCTGTGAGAGGAATAGGAGAGAGGTCAGTGTAGCCAAAGCTCAATGAGGTTGGGATGGCCAAAGCTCAATGAAGGGAGAGAGGTGGGCTGAGGACAGCCCACAGAGGGCCTTACTGGGCCTAGGGGACTGTGGAGTTCCTTCTAGAAGCAGGAGCATGTGCTGAAGTTTTTAATAAGCAGGACTGATCTGTAAAGGCTGGCTGTGGCCATTGTGTAGAGAATGGCCCAAAGGGGGCAAGACTGGGAGTGAAGAGACAGTGAGGAGGCTGTGTGCTCCTGGAGTGGGTGGTCAGTGGGCAGGGGTAGGCCAGTGGAGGTAGAGAAGTGTCTATCCTTAGAGGCCCCAAGCTCCTATGCTCAACACTAGAGATTGGCAGCCCACTGGCCCAGGGCCCTAGGAAGGGCCCAGGGAGGAACTGAGAAGAAAGAGGGTTGGGGGACAGGAGAGCCACAGACTCCTGTGCTGGGTTGAGATGTGTGCAGACAGAATCAGGCAGGAAGCCTCAGGATGCCACACATATCTGTCTTGCACCATCCCCTACCCACAGGCTGCCCTTGGAGATTTCTTCCAGAGCTGCTCTGGTCATGTATTGTAACCTGATTTCTCGTACATCAAGCAGAAGTGTGTGTGTGTGTGTGTGTGTGTGTGTGTGTGTGTGTGTGTGTGTCAGAGACAGAGACAGAGACAGAGACAGAGACAGAGACAGAGAGAGAGAGTTCTCCCTCTCAAATACCTCTAGAGTAAGCTTTGCCCAAGAAGAGATCTCACCTTCTCACCTGGGACCCAGCTTCCCTCTCCAGTCTTCTTAACTTTTCTAACTGAAGACCTTCTCAAGGACCCACCTCAAAGCCTTTGCTCACTCCATCCCCTCCCTCTTGGCGCCCTCCCTTTCTGCTCCACCCATTGAAATCCCACCCATCTTGTCTTCCCAAACACCTTCCCTGGCGACTGCAGCTCCTGGGAAGCCTGCTTCTCTGACATTCCCCAGTGCTGATAGAGAGGACCACTCTGGGAGCTCTGGGCATATACTGCAGCAGAGTGGTGTTTTGGGTTTCCCTCCTCATCTAGTCATGTAGCTCCTTGAGCCCTTACCTTCAGAATCATAGAATCTAAGAGATAGAAGGGGCCTCATAGACCCTTCTACAACACCCCAGACAGGGATTTATCAAGTGCCAACTTGTATGCCTCCAAAGATGGGGAACTCACTATCTCCCTTGGAAAACTCATTCCATTGTCTGACAGCTGAAGGTTTTAGAAAGTTTTTTCCTACTAAATTGGCCTCCATTGAAGTCCACTATTGAGCTTGGCTCTGCCATCTGGGTTACACAGACAAAAACATCCAGTGCCTTTCACAGAATAGCTCTACAACTATTTGAAGACAGAGCTTGAGCTTTGTGCAGGGGCAGTATCGTAGCCAATGAGGTTTATTCGAGGCGCGATTATTGCTAATTGAAGACAGAGCTTGAATATTCCTTTCTGCTCAAGATGAAGAGCTCAAACTTGGCTCAACTCTGCCCCATAGAATGGAACCTTGAATTTCTTTTCTATCCACCTGACCCTCAGAGTGGCAGGGGTTTTAGGAGTTTGTTCTATCCCAGGCCTGTGGGAGTGAGAAGCTTAGTTAGCACTAGAAACACACACACCCCTATATAATCAGGGAAGGAGAAGAGCATCTTCTAATATGGAGCCCTGTCCTGCTTGTTCCCATACTCTCTCCCTGACCCATACTCTCAAAGGCACCGAGAGGGAACTCAGAAATTGGCTGCCCTTAGGCCTTAGGTATCTGTGCCTAACAACCCAGCCCAAACTGGGAAACCCAGGGGCCCTCTGTGCCCAGACTGGACATGGGAGTCATGCCCGTGTCCCTCCCTGCTCCCGCCACCACACAGCCAACAGTAATGAGAGCGATATCATCCGCGCTGTCCGAGTGGAGAAGAGTCCAGCAGGGAGACTGGGTTTCAGTGTGCGGGGCGGCTCTGAGCACGGCCTGGGCATCTTCGTCAGCAAGGTGGAGGAGGGGAGCAGTGCAGGTGAGCAGGGCCCCCTGGAGGGAGGTGCTGGCTGAGGGTATGAGTCCCCACCTCACTGGGGTTCTGGAGTCCTATTTTCAGGGATGACAGGAAAGGGTCCTCAGCTTTGGAGGGACTGATCTAATGGGGAAATGGGACCGCCTCCCTGGATGGAGTGGGCTAATGGACAAGTCCCTAGTCTAATGAGGAATACCCAGACCTCATCTGGGGACCCCAAATCGCGTGGAAGGAAGCCTGGTTGCGGGGGGTGGGGGGGGGCAGTGGAAGGCTTAGTTTTGCCCTGGGGGAATTGTCCCAAGAGGCCCATGCCAGCTGCCCCCCTCCCCTGGTGCAGAGCGGGCTGGCCTGTGCGTGGGGGACAAGATCACGGAGGTGAATGGGCTGAGCCTGGAAAGCACCACCATGGGCAGCGCCGTGAAAGTGCTCACAGGCAGCAGCCGTCTGCACCTGACGGTGAGACGCATGGGCCGAGTGCCGGGCATCAGGTTCTCCAAGGAGAAGACCACATGGTGAGAAGGCCTGGTCCCAGCCCTGACCTTGCCCCACCCTGTCCAGCCCACCCAGCCCACGGCAGGAGAGGCAGGAGACAAAGGGCTCTGCGTGGGACTTGGCTATCCCTGGCTCCTGCTCTTTCTGTCCCCCTGGTGCTGGAAACACAGTGATCCCAAGGCCTGACACTGCAATGAGACAAGGCCGTGTCTGTCCCCCAACCCTCCTCCCAGCTCTGTCTCAGATGGCAGTGGTCCTGCCCCCAGTGCTGCCATCGCTCCCCGGAGCCTGGGCATAGTAACAGCTCCTCACCCTCAGGGCTCTTGTGGGGATGTGAGAGGAGCCCTGGCACAATGGGCTGCTCCACAGAGAGAGGAAATTGGGGCAGTTTCCCTACCTGATGAAGGGGACTTCCCACTGAAGGGCTCAGGACTGGGGAGTCCCCCAAGGCAACCTCCCCTTACCTGTGCAGTCGTCTGGGATGCTGGGAAGAGAAGGGGTGCCTGGTGGCGGCCTGGGGGAGCCCAGACTGATGGCTGCTTGCTGCTGTCCCAGGGTGGACGTGGTGAATCGGCGGCTGGTGGTGGAGAAGTGCAGCTCGACGCCGTCAGACAGCGGCTCGGAGGATGGCGTGCGCCGCATTGTCCACCTGTACACCACGTCGGACGACTTCTGTCTGGGCTTCAACATCCGCGGGGGCAAGGAGTTTGGCCTGGGCATCTATGTGTCCAAGTGAGGGTTGGGGCAGGGCGTGCAGTGGAGACGGGTTGGCAAAGAAGGCTCAGCCAACCGCATGATCCAAGGAGGGCCTAGGTCAGGGGTAGGGCCTGTGTAGGGGTGGGGGGCTCCAGGAGGAGGGTCAAAGATTTTGGCTGGGGCGTTCCTGTATCTAAGTGAGGGAGGGTAGGCCCGGTGGCCTCTCAGACTGCCTCCTGTCTGACCCCAGAGTGGATCATGGTGGGCTGGCCGAGGAGAATGGCATCAAGGTGGGGGACCAGGTCCTGGCGGCCAACGGCGTCAGGTTCGACGACATCAGCCACAGCCAGGCCGTGGAGGTGCTGAAGGGCCAAACACACATCATGCTGACCATCAAGGTGGGCAGGACTGTGGGTGTCAGGGAGAGGCCAGACTGTAGGAAGGACTTCCCAGACCTCTCTAGTACTTAATATCTGTTGCCCTACAACTTAGGACTTTTCCATAGCCATTTGTGAGGGCCAGACATTATGCTCATCCCTACTGCACAGAAGAAGAAACAGAGGCTCAGAGAGACAGAGTTATTCAGGAATCACGGTCACTTTCTCAGCTGGCCAGCAGCAGGACCTGCTTGCAGTCCTGCTCCCCAGACCTGGAGGGCAGTGCCCTTTCCGATGAGTGGTGGAGGTGCAGGAGTGGAAGGAGAAAGCGTCCTGCCCAGAGGGTGGGCACTAGCTGTGGCTTTGGGAGGGGCCTGGGCACAGGGCCAGAGATTGGATTTCAGGGGAGGCACCTGCATTCATGATTCATGTGGGTCTCACACTAGCCTGAGGATCATGTCATTCTCACTCTGGCTGCAGGGGCAGGGACGGCTCTCTCTCCACTGGAACCCACTCCGGCCCCACTCTGCTCTCCTCCCTTCCCTAGCCTTCACCCATCTCGCTCTTCAGAGCCTCCTCTGCCATTCCTCCGCCTTCTGCCACTTGATTTCCTCTCCCGCAACCCCCTCCCCCAGCCCGTTTCTTCCTTTCCTTCCTCTCACATGATCCCAAACACTCCTCCTCTCTCCTACTCTGCCCCTCTTTCATTCACTCCACATTTTTGAATAGGTACCGCGTGACAGCCTCTCTGCCAGGTGCTGGGGCTATGACAGTGAGCAAGACAGAAGAAGTCTCTGCTACGAGGGGTGGGGGGTCCTGGGGTTGGGGGAGCCAGGCCAACAGGATGCATGCTGACTGACAAATGCTGTAAGGAAATTAATAGAGAAAGGGGAGGGGTCATTGAGGAAGGCACTTTTAGCCTGGGGGTCAGGGCAGGTCTCTCTAGGGGGCTGACACCTGCAGAGGGAGAAGGAGCTAGCCAGAAGATGAGGAGAAGGAGGAAGGAAGAGAATCCAGACCGAAGGGGCAGCAAATACAAAGCCTTGAGTTACAGAGGAGTTTGGCATGTTCAGACATAAAGTAGCCCATTTGTCTCGAGCGTGATGAACTTGGAGGAGAGAGATGGAGTTGGAAAGTTTACTCCTATCCCGTCACTCCCCCTTCTCACCCACCCCCTTCTCACCTACTCCCCCATGCCCTCCTATGCCCACCACGATCTTCCCAGGAGACTGGCCGGTACCCTGCCTACAAAGAGATGGTTTCTGAGTACTGCTGGCTGGACCGATGTAAGTGGCTCAGGCCCTGGGCTGGAGGGAAAGGGCTGAGGCCCGACAGTGGGTCAGAGTCTCTGAGGACTAATTGGGCAGGAGGAGCAACCTGCGTGGGACTTCCTCACTGCCCGGAGCCATTTCTGGGCTCCCCTCTGGAAGTTGCAGGTTCAGTTCCTGGCTCCCCTGGCTCTGGAGTCCCAGGTGGGGTGGGGGTGGGGGTCTGCCGTGAATGGAGAAGGGACTTGCCTAAGGTCTCTCAACAAGTCAGGGGCAGGACTGCTGAGCCACCGGTTCCCCAGAGCCCATGCTTCCAGCCTCTGCGGCTACCCAACACTCACCCACCCCCATACCCAAGGTGGTCTGCAACCCTGGCAGGGCCCTGAAGCTGTCCGGCCTTCCCCTGAGATGCCCCTGCCTTCCCCACTGCCTGCAGTGAGCAACGGGGTGCTGCAGCAGCTGTCCCCCGCCTCTGAGAGCAGCTCCAGCGTCTCCTCCTATGCCTCCAGTGCCCCCTACAGCTCCGCTGAAGGCTCGGGCTCCCTGCCCTCCGACCGCATGGATGTCTGCCTGGGGCCCGACGAGCCGGGCAGTTGGGGCCCAGGCTGGGGGCGGGCAGACACAGCCATGCAGACAGAGCCTGACGTGGGGGGCCACGTGGAGACCTGGTGCAGCGTGAGGCCCACCGTCATCCTCAGGGACACTGCCATCCGCTCCAACGGACCCTGGCCTGCCCACCGCCTGGATTCTGCGCTCTCCGAGTCCCCGAAGACTGCTCTGCTGCTGGCCCTGAGCCGGCCGCGGCCCCCCATCACGAGGTCTCAGAGCCACCTGACCTTGTGGGGTATGTAGGGAAGGGGCAGCTGATGCTCTCTCCAGAGCTCCCAGTAAAACGCCTGCCGCACATCCAGCCCTGGGCCCTCCCTTGGCTCTAGGCCTTGACTCAGCTTCATTTCCAGCCCCAGAATGCACTGAGATGCCACTCTGGGCTCCATTTTCAACTGGTCTGGGCCCCAAACCCACCCTCAGATCCAGTCCCAGCTCCTGTCAGCTTTGGGCCCCAAACCAGCCCTAATCCATCCCTGCCACCCTACACACACACACACAGGCACAGACACACACACCCCGGCCTTCTCGGAGAGTCCTCACAGAGCTGGAGCCGTGGGTGGGGAAGAGGTGGAATGTGAAGGGGGAAGCCCACCTATGTCCATCCCCACCTCCCCACAAGGCTGGGGGTCCTGTCTGCCCCTCCTGCCCCTCCTCTCTGCCCCTCTTCATACCCCCGCCCCTCGGCCTTCCCTTCTGCCCACCACCCCAGCACCCTGGGTGCTCCCTCATGTCTGCAGAGGAGAAGAAGCAGCGGAAGAAGAAATTGGGGTCCTCTGGGGAAAAGGGGGCCCTGCAGCGCTCCAAGACACTGATGAACCTCTTCTTCAAGGGAGGGCGGCAGGGGCGGCTGGCAGGTGATGGGCACAGAGAGGCCTGGACGCTGGATGGAGGGAGCCCAGCCAAGCCCCGCCCCCGCCTAGACCCGGAAAAAGGTAAGCAAGCAGGATGAGAGACGGGGAGGAAGGCAGTACAGCCCACTTTGGCATCCAGCAGCTCTGGGCTGAACTCCTGCACTGCCTTCTACCAGCTGGGAGTCGCTACCTGCCCCCATAAGCCTGTTTGCTTATGAGTCGCGTGAGAGTAGTGATTACCTATTTCTTCAGGAATGGTGAGGAATAAGAGAATGGTTGTATGTAAATCACTTAAGGACATTGTCTGGCATACAGAAGGTCCTCAGAAAACGCAGTGGTCATTGTTAAACTGTCTCATCTCCCCACTTTACAGAAAGGAAAACTGATAGAGCCACAGCCTAGCCAGGAAGTTGAAGGGCTTGGGTCAGGTCTCTGTGCTCTTGGTTCTGAGGTGGGTAGGGCACGTCTCTCCTGGAATATTTGTCTTCACCTCCCCTGGCCAGAGCTCCACAGACCCTACCTACCCAGTTCTAGAATCATCCCTGGGCAAGGCTGTTTCTAGATCAGGGCTCAAGTGGAAGGGCCTGGGCAGGCTTCACTTAAGACAGGGGCTTCCAAAGGACCCTCAGAGAGGCCTCTTGTCTCTCAGGAGAGGCTCCAAGACTGGACCACAAGTGGATGAGTAAGACTCTCAGGGTTGTATAAGACAGAAACCCAACTCAAATTAGGTTTAAAAGCACTTCTCAGCTCAGCTACTGATGTAAGGAGGTCTAAAGGTTTAAACAGTCTCATCAGAACTGTTTTTCCCCTTCATTTTTGGTTTCCCTTTCCCCTGGGTTGGCTTCATTATCCTGCAGGTTTTGCCCACTCAGAGGGAAGATGGCGCTGCCACTTAGCAACCCAGGGACAGAGGAGAGCTTCTTAAAGAGGTCCTGCTGAAGTTCCAGGCTCTCATTGGCCCTGCTGGGCCACATGCCCAATGGGGCAGGCCCATGGTACTTTCATGGGCCTTCCTCAGTCACAGACCCACCCTGGAGCCCATGGACTGAGAATGGAGGTCCCCAGATGAAACTGCGGTGCTGTTTGTGGAGGGAGAGTGGAGGTTGGGTAGGCAAAAAGAATGATGGGATGAGGATCTGGACCCAGCCCCTACTGGGGGGCTAAGGTGAGAGTCCCACGGAAGAGACAAGCTCTTCAGATCTGGCCAGGCCAGCCCCACTTCCTCAACCCACTTCTTTTTCCACAGCCCCCCCGGGCCCTGCTCTCACCTGACGCTTCTCCTATCCCTCTGGATACCCCTCTCTCTCCTCCAAAGGCTCCTCTTTTTTTCTCTGTCCCCTGAAGGTAGGTGCTCCCTCAAGCTTTGTTCTTTGCTTCTAAATGAATTTCCACAAGCAGAACCCAAACTGTACCCTCTCTCGATCTCAAACTTTCACTGACTCCCCACGGCCTATGAATGAAGTCCCTAGGGGACCGTGGTCCCTAAAGACCTCAGTGGCCTGGACTCTTGCCTTCCCATTCTACCTCCTTCCAGCCCGAGTTCTTCATTTCAGCCAGTGAACCAGCCACCCCTGAGCCCTCCAAGCCCTGTGTTCAGATTGGGAGCCAGGGCCCGCCACTGAGCCTTTCTTCTCCACAGCAGGGGCAGTGGGGCCCGTGCAAAAGTTTGTCACCTGGAGACTGAGACGCGGTAATTCATGCATCTCTTTTCCGAGGCCTGGTTGACATCAGAGCCGCAAATGGGGTGCATGTTGGGGGCAATTAACGGGCTTTGGGCTGAACTCAGTTGGGGACATGCATGGGGGATTGAGTGCATACTGGAGGCAACTAAAGAATTAGGCTAGGCTAAGCTTACCAGGAGAGACAGGGCTGCAGAGAGATATTGGGGTGCATTTTTGAGAACTGGGTACACAGAGGGACTCCTAAAGACAGGTTTTGGGGAATGAGGGAGCCTGGGCCAGAACTCCATTGAGTACTATGACAGTGACTCTTCATAGGACACCAGCAAGGGACAGACTAGTTTAGGGGTCTGTGTTGGGGGCCAAAGGGTCTGGATTGGAGCTCCCTTGCTGGGCAGATCGTTACAGGAGACCACGGTGGGGAGATCTGGGGCTAGGCTGGGATTCTGTCAGCAGTACCTAGGCCTCTCAGCTGACCTGTTCTGGGGTCTGAACCCACTGAGAGAAGCCCCTGTCTCTTCCCCTGAGGGTTCCTGGCTCCATCATCATATGCCTTTGCTCCTTCCCTGCAGAGCGGGAGAGGGGCCGGGCCCTGCTCTCTGCCAGGTCAGGGAGCCCCTCCAGTCAGCTGCCCAGCATGGATGAGCAGGTGCAAGCCTGGGAGAGCCGGCGGCCTCTTATTCAGGACCTGGCCCGACGGCTGCTGACTGATGATGAAGTGCTGGCCATCACCCGCCACTGCTCCCGGGTGAGCTTCCAGCCTACGCCCAGCTCCAGCCCGCGGTCACCCAGCCACCCAGTCCCTCATTCATTCAGGCCACAGTCTCTGGTCAGTATCTGGGCTTGATGCCATGAGGCCAGTGGTCGGTAAAAGCAGAAGTCACTCCTGTTGTGCACATGCACACGCGTACACGCGTGCATACACACACACACTGAGCTCACAGACAGGAAGAAGAGATACAATAATTAGAACCTAAATACCCATAGTGACAAATCACATCAAGTGCTAGGAAAGGAAAGAACAGGAGAAAATAACCCAAAAGGTACAAATTAGGTGGTGTGGTCTAGGAGGGCCTCCTTGAGCAGGTGATGTTTCAGCTAAGGAGAGAAAGAACTGGACAGGTGATGAGTCGGAGGACACGAGTCTATGTGGTCACTGCCTTCGAGCTCCTCAAAAGCCCAGCCTTCTCCCGGAACCCCTGCCTCCCTCTATACCTGGGTCAGCCCACAGGCTGACTTGATGCCACCCCCCCTCCCCTGTTACCCAAGTAAGTAATCCTTTGTCACCTCCCCATACACACCTCAAGCCTCCCCCAGCATCTGCACTGTTGTTCTGTTTCCTTCTACTTCAAACAGAAAGTGGGGCTCCAGGGTGGAGTGCAAGTTAGATGTGAGGGAGTCCTTGTGGCCTGGATGTTGGGGAGGCACAGCCTCCCCCTCCAGGGGGATCAGAAGGCCCTCTGCTCTTGTCCTGTCTCAGAGTCCCCCGGTTTCTTGTCCTGATGTCCCCGTGAGGTGGCGGCATCAGCGCACATTAAGCCCGCACGCAAGAACAAGCTCCAGGGGCTCCAGGAAGTCGCTTCTGATTCCCCCCACACCCTCAGCCTGGTCGGAGTTGGGCTGTGTTGTTTGTCTGTATGATGTGCACAACTGTGTGCCTGTGGGGTACCTAGGTTTGAGTGCGACTGTGTTTGTGTCTAGATAAGGCAGGTGCGTATCAACTGGAGACTGAGACACAATAATTCATGCATCCCTTTCCCGAGGCCTGGTTGACAGCAGAGCCACAGATGGGGTGCATGTTGGGGGGCACCTAGGGCCTTTGGGCTAAACTCTTGTCACCACCCTCAATTCAGTGCTGAGTGGGAACCCAAGCACCAACTTCCGCGAGCTTGCACCTCTGGCTCTGGCCATTAGGTGGCGCGCTGTGTCCATTTCTTGGCTCAGCTCCTTTTCCATCAGCCCTCGGTTCCTCCCACCCTCTCCAAGCCAGGACCACCTCTCACTGCACCCCCACAGCACCTGCATACCCCCCAAACCTGACCCATGCCTCACCAAAGCAATCAGACCCTCTGGGGTGGAGCTCTGCTCGGAATGATTAGTAAATCTCCCCTAAAGACTGGAAAGTGTGGCCTCAAACCCTAGGCCTCCCTTCTCTCTCCTCTGTGCCAGCTCTCCATGGCCACCAGGCCAGACTTTAGAAACCCCATCTTGGATCACTTGACACTCCCCAAATCCCCTTGCAATCTCTTACCTTTGGTGGAACAGAGAAAGTTTCTCAGGCTCACATTCAAGGCCTTCCCTGCTTTGACTCCCCAGCCACGAACCTCAGCCTTCCCATGGTTGCCATGTCACCACCTCGTCATCTTCTGTTGGCCACTGCCTAGGGTTTACACATATGATGAACCGCACAACGCTGGGCCACCACTCACCCCGCAGTCCCAACCTATGCAGCCTACATGGAGGCCCTTCTTGTAGCCCGCAGTCAAGCTAAACTTCCTTCTATCCATTATTCCACCCCACCGTTAGGGCACTTTCCTCTGAGTATTCATGCTGTTCCTTGCCTGTATCCTTAAGAGTAAATGTAAATGAAACAAACCTACCAAGAGGGGTCAGGGTAAAGGTCGCTGCCTCCAGGAAGCCAATCCCGGACTTCGCACCTCCTCTGAGATTCCCTCTGCCCCACTGCCAGTGTTGTGTAGTCCACTGGGGCACTTGGCTCCTTCTGCCCGTTTCCCGCTAGACTGACTTCTGAAGGATTTGGAACAGGGTCTTCATCGTGTGCCCCCACTGCCAGCACAGGGTGTGACATTTAGTAGGAGCTGAATGCAGATTTGTGGCCTTGAAGTGTGTACCTATGTGACAGATTCTGTGCAATCATAGATCTCTCTCTCCAGACATAAGGAGGTGTATTTTGGACACGTGTATGTGTGAGTCCCTGTAACTTTATGTGTGTTTAGGACCACATAGTTTATATTTTATTTCCTGAAATTTATAATGTCTCACTCTGACCACCAGGGCTTGCTGTCTGTGTTTATTCCTTTCCAGGATGAAGAGGGGCGGGGGAGAGAGAGAGAGAGAAAGTGTGTGTGTGTGTCCCTCTGAATCGGTACTTGTCTCCATTCCACCACTAGGGGGCAGTGTGTTGTCCAAAAAGGGAGGCTCCCAGTGTTCCGTTTGCCAGTTTTTCTGCGTTGGTGGGGTGTGGCTGGTGGCATCGGGCAGTGCCAGGCAGAAGGGCTTCCACTCCCGCCCCCGCCGGGGACTGATTGGAGAGGCTTTCTGTCGAGCCACCCCTTCCCCAAGGTCCCTATTCCAGCACTGAACAAAGCTTAATTGGTAGGTCACTGTGCAGACACAGGCTGGGCCCAGCGGGCCCAGAGCCTAGCGTTTGGCCCCGGTTCCTTCCTTCTGCCTGGAAGGTGGGGGCGGGGAGGAGAGTCCACAGCCCGCACATCCTTTTCCGGCACCGAAGCTGGCGGGAGCCTGACTTCTCAGGTTCCAATCGCTCTTCACACTTCCTTATCTGTGTGGCCTTGGGCAAAGTCCTTCTCTCTCTGATCCTCAGTTTCCTCAGTCTGTAAAATGAGAATAATTCATGTTATCTCTCAGCGTCACTAAATGAGAGACCAGATGGAAAAGGGCCCGTCCCAAAGCCGTTGCTGCCCCCCCCCCCCCCCCCCCCCCCCCCCCCCCCCCCCCGTCTGTTAGCTCACTTGCAGGCTTCGCCCTAGTCACCAACACTGCCCTGTCCCGGGGACAGCCTGGGGATGGGGAGCAGCTTTTCTAAACATGGGGAACCCCACAGGCCCACGCAGCCCCTCCCCCCAGCTCTGGATGTCCCGGCCGCTGGGTGACCTGCGGCACCTCTCTCTGCAGTACGTGCATGAGGGTGGCGTGGAGGACCTCGTGAGGCCCCTGCTGGCCATTCTGGACAGACCGGCGAAGCTGCTGCTACTGAGGGACATCA
This sequence comes from Mustela nigripes, assembly GCF_022355385.1. Lineage (NCBI taxonomy): Eukaryota > Metazoa > Chordata > Mammalia > Carnivora > Mustelidae > Mustela > Mustela nigripes. The sequence goes on along the minus strand of NC_081560.1, from coordinate 164,774,497 downwards.
GGTGGGGTGGAGGCTGTGGGGAGGGCTTGGGGGCAGAAAGGAGACCCCGGAGAACTCCCCCTACTATACCCCACCAGAACTGTGCCCCTGCCCACCTCTCATCTCTCGCCCTCCCCCAGGAGCGTGGTGGCCCCCACCGACCTCGGCCGCTTCGACAGCATGGTGATGCCCGTGGAGCTGGAGGCTTTTGAAGCCCTTAAGAGCCGGGCAGGTCAGCAGCTGGGGGTAGGACGCACAGATTCCGGGCCCCAGCTGGGGATGGCAAGAGGGCCTCCCAGGGGAGAGGAGGCAGACATGACCTTCAGCTGTGTCCATCATGGAGCCTGGCAGGGGCCCAGGCCTCTGAGGGGATCTCCTTTCCCAGCAGTGCGGCCTCCTGCCTTGAGACCAGCCCGGCAGGACACACCGCCCAAGCGTCACCTCATTACACCTGTGCCTGGTCAGTCGGAGTCCCAGCGCTGGGGGAGGGGGCACATCCCTGGGGTACTGGGGAAGGGAGAATGGGTCTTCCATCCCTGCCCCCACATAGGGTGTCATGGCTTCAGAACACCGTCTGGTCCCCTGAAGGAAATCCCTTGTCCCCCAGAGTCACACTTATCACTGCCACTCACCACCTGTACTATTATTTACTTAATAATTGGTTTTAAACCCACTCACTTTTTAAATCTAGTCTCCTTCTACGTAATAATCTCTGAGAAATGACCAGTTTGGTGTGCGAGTCATGTTTTTTCTAAGACATAGACTGTGATAGAAAGCTTTCAAGTACTGTGTTAGCCGGGAACCTAGGCAGAGTCCCTCCCTGTGGGAACACTACCGGAGGGCCTGAGCCGACCAAGCCAGGGTCTCACGCGCCCTCCACCAGCAAAGGCAAGGACTGGAGCCTGGCAGGGTGGCCTGGGCTGGTGAGGATGGGCAGCCTGACCTTGACCCTCTTCCCCAGACAGTCGTGGAGGTTTCTACCTGCTGCCTGTGAACGGCTTCTCAGAGGAGGATGACAATGGGGAACTGAGGGAGCAGCTGGGCGGCCTCCAGCTCTCCCTGGGGGCCTCTGCTCCCCACCATCCTCATAAAGGGATCCCCCCTCTCCAAGATGTGCCAGTAGATGCTTTCGCCCCACACCGAAGCACCAGCACCCCCCCTCCCCAGCCACCTCCTGTCACTCCCCGGCCCCCAAGGCCTAACTGGCTGCTGACGGAACCCCTGACCCCAGAGGACCCGCGGCAGAGCCAGAGCCAGGGCCTGGCTCAGAGCCGCAGCCGCAGTCGCAGCCGCAGCCGCAGCCGCAGCCACAGCCGGTGCCGAGGCAAGTCCCCGGGACGCAGGCGCTCCCCATCCCCAGCACCTATCCCCACCCCGAGTGCTGCTGACGGGCGCTACCACAAGCCTCGCAAGGCCAGGCCCCCTCTTCCACGACCTGTGGATGAGCAAGCAGCCAAGGCAGGGAGCCGTCAAGGCCACTCTGAGAATGGAACTGGCAGGACAGCCAGGGAGGCCACCGAGAAGGCCCCTGGCGGGGAGCTGAGGACAGTCACGCTGTCCAAGATGAAGCAGTCCTTGGGTGAGTCCACATGGGACTGGGCCTGGCAGACGGGGCCCTTGGGTTTGGATGAGATTCCTGGCCTTGGTTTTGGGGTACAACTCGGGGGTCTGGTGTTAAGATTTGGATATGGGGGTCTATTGGGGAGGTTTGAGATTGGAGAGGGTGGGGACTGGAGGATTTTTGGAGTTGAAGACTGAGTGGGAACCGAATCTGGGGATTTGGGAGCAGTTGGGGTCAAGACTTGGTGCTGGTGTGCTGGGTTTCTTCTGGGAGCTCTGGGGTGAGGGGAGTGGCCACACACTCACCCAGTGCTTCTCTCTCAATAGGCATCAGCATTTCTGGGGGCATTGAGTCCAAGGTGCAGCCCATGGTGAAGATAGAGAAGATCTTCCCTGGGGGGGCTGCCTTCCTCAGTGGGGCCCTGCAGGTGGGTGAAGAGTACCCAAGCCCACTCCCAAGGTCCAGAGCTGAATTGGGGAATGGGGGTGGGGGGTGGGCAGAACCTGCTCATCTTCCAGCCAGACAGGTTTAAACCAGGTCACAGGAGGCAGCTTAGGTGCGGGAGGGGGCGGTGGAAGGGTGGAGGGGTGGGGGAGTGGGGGTGGTGGTCAGGCCGGCAAGATGAACCAGCCCAGGGAGAAATCTTTCCCCTCATGCCAGCCTGGGCCTGAGGGTGGCCCATCCTGTTCCACCCCTATCCCCAAGGGACAAAGGGCTATTGTCTGTGCTTCACCCTGCCCCCCAAGGCCCCAGGCACAAAAGTCCCATTGTCCATCCTCTCCACCCAGATGGGGAGGAGTGTCCTAGCTGCTGGAGGTGAGAGGTTGGATGGTGGGATGACCTGTGATTTCCCCACCCCCATCCCAGGCTGGCTTCGAGCTCGTGGCAGTGGATGGAGAGAGCCTGGAGCAGGTGACCCACCAGCGAGCAGTAGATACCATCCGCCAGGCTTATCGAAACAAGGCTCGGGAGCCCATGGAGCTTGTGGTCAGGGTCCCTAGGACCAGCCCACTACCCTTACCCTCGGACTTGTCAGCCCTCACTGATCAGTGCCTTCCTGTTGACCATTCCCCTGCCCACTGACCCCTTGATGGTACTCCTTCCCTCCCACTGCCTCCTAGAACCTCCCATTAATGCTCTGATTCCTCCCACCGATGCCAGGCTCCTCCTTCAGAGAGCCAGCCCAGTCCCTTCTCTAGGCCTCCAGACTCCTGATGCTAATCCCAGACTCTCCCCACCTATGCCAGGACTCTTCCCACTGGCTTCAGATCCTCCCACTGACTCCCAGGACCCTCCTGCTATCTCCCAGACCCCACCTACCAACCTCCTTGGGACTCAGGAACCTCCCACTCTTGCTTGACTTGGCTCCTCCCAAAGCTCCCCCCACCTTCTTCCCTCTCCAGCTATCACTAAGGCTCTGCCCTTTCCAGATAAACTTGGTGTCAAGGACAAGGTGCTCCTGGGTAGCCTGTGTCACTCGCTCACTGCCCACAAACTCCCAGGATCGGAAGAGGCTGGGAGGAAGCCAAGGTCTGGAGCTTGGGATTCATGGGCACTTTCTCCCGATGTTCCTTTTAATGCCCAAGCACTGAGGAACATGGGCTCTCAGATAGGGCTTTGAAGGGTCATAGCATCCATCCCCCAGCCCCAAGTAGTGTTCTGTGTAAGGGACAGGACGGAAGGCCTTTCTAGTTTCTCAAACTCTGAGACACCGTTTCATGTCGTAGTCCACTGGGACCCCACACTTTCTACTGGATTTGTCCTCCCCTATTCACCCTCTCTCCCCATGACCTCTATGAGGAGTAGGGGAAGAGCCAGCAAATTGGAGCGGGAGCTGCGAGGAGGGGTCAAGTAAGTTCCCATCTCTACCTAGCACACTCGTCTTTTTTTTAAAAACAAAAAAAAATTTTTTTTAATTTTTTTTCTTTGGGTTTGTACAAGAAATTTACAGTGTGGAAAAATATACAAGTGAAAACGAGGCCATAAACCTGGGTGTGGGGAGGGGCCCCTTGGTCACAAACACAAATAAACAAGACAATTCTGAGTTCTTCCTTTGGTCTGACTACAGCCCCCTCGCCCTAGGAGAGAGGCTGCAGGGCTGGAGCATGGGGGTCAGACCCCAGTCCCAGCCCTGGCCCCCGACCCCCGACATAGGCAGAGAGGGGGCAGGCACATCTGGAGCAGCTGGTGCTATCTGGCTCTCTCTGGCTTTGGGGTAGGGGAGAGTGTGGAAAGGAGGGACCCCCCTCCTCCTCCCAGCCCCCCCCCCCCACTCCCTCGTCAGGGACAAATGCAGTTGGCAGAGTGGCAATGGCAGCAGCAGGAGGGGTGGGATAGGTCAAGTAAGGAGGAGCCTCTGTGAGACAGTGAAACGGGGACCTTCAAGGGGGCTAATCTTGCTCAACCTAGTCAGAGGGCTGCCCCCAGGGCCCTGGCAGAGGCCCAGAAGCCTGGATCCTGGAGCACGAGCGGCTCTGGGGCCCTTAGACCCGGGGGACCTCCGTGGCCCCAAGGTTCCCGCCCCACTGCAGTCAAGCTCCCTGCTGCTCCAGGATGCCAAGGGCCCTAGATCTCGGTGGCAGTGATCTCCTCCAGGCAGATGCAGGGGGCCGGCTCGGCCAGGCCCAGGTCAGCGAGCTCCCGGGCCTCCAGCTCCAGGCTGAGCTGCTGCAGCTCCTGCTCCAGCTGCCGGTTACGCCGGTACATCTGGACATAGTTGTGCTGCAGCTGCTTCTGGTAGCGGATCACCTGCTCCTTCTCCGCCTGCCAGGCCAGCCGCTCCCCCTCAAAGCTGTCCCGCTGCTCCTCCCCGCGCCGCCGCTCCCGTTGCAACTCTGCCCGCAGCCGTTCCACCTGGGCCCGCAGGCTGCCCCCGACCCCCGAGGCTGCCCGCTGTGCCTTGGCTTCATCACTCTCTGCCAGGAGGAAAGGGTCCGTGGTGGTAGGTGGCCCAGGTGGTTCCCGGAGTCCAGCTGCCTCCGTGTCCAATTGGCCAGCTTTCTCTCGGAGCCGCTCGGCCTCCTGGCGGTGCCGCTGCAGCTCCTGGGAACAGGCCTCCAGCTCCAGCTCCCGGGCCCGGGCGGCCTCCTGCAGGCCCCGAGCTCGGCCCTCGCTGACCCGGAGTGCAGCTCGGGCCTCTCGCAGCGCCACCCGCAGGGCCACCAGCTCACTGCCCTTCTGCACCAGCTCTGCCTGGGACTCCTTCAGCTGCTGCTTCAGCAGGGAGATCTCACCTGACTTCTGGCACACCTAGGAGTGGGAGGGGGTTGGGAAGCCTAGTGAGAAGTTTTTTCCCACAGGCTTGGGCCCCGAGATCATGCAGGCTCTCCGGGGACAGTTTGTTTGATCCTGACACCCACTACATGGACAGACACACTGAGGCAAGCCTAGTGACATGTCCAAGGTCATACGGCTAGTAAGTGGCAGAAGTAAAACGCAGACCCAGATCTTTTTCCTTCAAAGCAGGTGACTTCCAACCATCATGACGCACTGCAGAGCCCCAGGGACTGGCTGGTGGCAGATTGTGCAGGCATGGGAGCCACCAAGAGGCACCCCAGCGTTGTGGGGAAATGCGCAGATGCTGGAACCACACGGCCCGGGTTGTGATCTCAACTCTGCCACTGACTAGCAATCATTCCGGGCTCCAGTCCTTCTCAGCTCAGAAATGGAGATGAACAACAGCCACCTCACAAGGCTGCTCTGAGGATCACAAGATCCACTCTTTAAGTAACAGCTAGAAAGTTCTGGGCGCAGAGCAGGCTACACTCCTATTCTTACTGGTTGGGAGGCAGTGGACGGAATTGCCACTGGCTATGTGAGCACTCGACCTGACTCGAGGACACCTACAATGGTGGCAAAAGGAGACCCTCCCCCTACCCAGAAAGGGAAGCCTGAGGGGGATCTTCATCTCCAGGAGGTGAGGACGGGGAGGATCTCTGGGAGTAGCAGGCTGGAGGGGGAGTGGTATGGCTAGACCCTTTGAGCCCCACTCCCCGCCCCTCCTGGCCTGGCCCACCTCCCACTTGGTCTCCTCGAGCCGTGGCCCAAGCTCCCGCTGTTCCCGCTCAAAGGTGGCACAGCGCCGCTCCAGCTGCTCCCGTTCCTGCAACAGCTGCGCGAAGTCATCCTGCAGCTGGCGCTTCTCCTGCTGCAGCTGGAACACCTGCAGCTGGAGCAGCTGTTGGGCCCGCTGCGCCCGCTGGGCCTGGGCGGTGCTGTCGTCCCGCAGCGTCTCGCGTTCCCGTGGCCAGTGCCGCTGCCGCTCCTCGTAGGCCTGGGGACAGAAGGCAGACCTGGGTCCCAGCAGCTCCCCTCCACATCCAGCACCCTCCCGCCATGGCTTTCCACCACTCCCAGGTCACTGAGTGCTCTAGCAGCCTATGGCTGGGCTCAGGGACAGGAGACCCCACTCAGCCATGAGAAAAATTAGGGTAACTCTAGTCATGACCACTTCTAAGATTCTAGAAACGTCCAGAATAGCAAACGCTTCTGCAGGAATTCCTAGGTGCCAGGCGTCATTCTAAGCACTCCACAGCCTTTGCCTGACTTAATCCTCATAATAACCCTAGGAGGCCAGAAATCTCCCCATCTATAGCTGAGGGAAACTAGGCTCAGCACCTTGAAGTGTCTCGCTCAAGTCTGAAAGACAATCAATGGCGGTGCTGGCTGGGCATCCTCACCCCCCTGCAGGTGGAGCCCGACAGCTGGGCGGAGGACTCCCCAACACCTCACCGGCATCCCCCGCCCCCCCCCCCCACCGTGTCCCCTCAGCACACACAGAAATGCTCCTGGGACTCCCAGCTCCTGTGGATGTCCTGCCACACCACCCCCGTTATTGCTGCTGGCCACACCTGGCACATGGTCACCTCACTCTCGTCCAGACTGTCCCGCAGCTGCTGCAGCTCTGCCTCACGGTCGTGGAGCTTTCCTTCCAGGACACTGTGCAGCAGGGCCTCATCCGAAGGGGGGGGGGGGGGGGGGGGGGGGGGGGGGGAACGCTCCCCACAGGAGCTGCTGTCAGGGGAGGCCCGGGTGCCGCTGCCCAAGAGCCCCCCAGCCACACGGCCTCCCAGGGAGCCTGTGCTCTTGCTGGAGGAAGATCGACCACTGTCCGAGTGGGAGGGCCCAGTCGGGGCCCCTCGGGCTGGTCCAGGCAGCGCCCCCCGCCCGGGGCCGTGGGAGGGCAGGTGCCCACCAGGGGAGTGGCTGGCTGGCTCGGCACCCCCGGTGCTGTAGGTGGGCAGGCTGGACAGTGAGTTTCGGCCTGAGTCAGACAGTGTCCCCGATGGGCAGCCGCTGGCCCAGCCACTCAGTGCCAAGGGTTTGTCAGCAGCCGAGGAGGAGGAGGAAGAGGAGGACGAGGCAGGGCCCCCAAACAGCTGTGTTAGGCTGCCCTGGCTCCCAGACAGTCCGGCGGCCCGAGGACCCAGGAAGCTAGGTAGGGATGGTGCCCCTCGAGGTTTGGGTAGCACTGGCTTGAAGGCTGTTGGGCGGATCAGGATTTTCTCCATGTTCTGAAATGAGGTGCCACGTGACACTGGGGATGAGCTGCCCGATCTTTCAAAATCCTTGTCATACTCCCTGCCCTCCCATCTGGGGTCCCCGATCCCCACGCATTAATACTAACTGCTACCAACAGCTGAGGGCCTCCTGACATCCCTTATATCAAGCCATTTAAAAGGCTCGTCTCCAATCATCCCAACAGTCATAGGATAAGATATGATCACTACGCCCATACTACAGAAGAGCAAGTGGAGTTGAAGGCCTTATTAAGGAGGCAAAGTTAAAGGCCTTATTCACAGTCAGATTCACAGCTGTTGCATTTGCAGGAGTCGGAGCAGCTCGCCTCTGAGCACATGTCATGTGACAGGGACCAGGCTCAACACTGACATACGTCATGTGATGGAATGCTCTCGACCATCACTGGAGAGCTGACATGGTGTGTCCACATTACAAATACAGAACCTCGGGCTCAGAAAGGTCAAGTGACTTCCCTGAGGTCATGTAGCCAGAACGAGGCCGAGCTGGGATTGGAACCCACGTCTGGTGACTCTGCAGCCCACATCTCTCCTCTAAATTGGCCCCCAAATTCCAGCTTCTTCAGGGGGCTCCCGATTCCACCCTGGCCCCAAAGAAAAGGCTGGTCCTCACCTTCTCCAGCTTTCCAGAGACAGGGATGAGCTTGGGTGGGGGGCCGCGGAGATGGGCACTGCGTGCCCGCTGTTCTCGGGCATCCTCAATGTCACTGCTCGGGCTGGGGGGTGACTCTGCCCGGAAGTCCTCGTTGATGTAGGTGAAACTGGTGGCAGGGACAGCCTTCCTAGGGGGCACAGCTGGGCACAGCGGCTCCTGTGCCTCATAGCCACCCCGTAGCAGGCCATCCTGCTGGCGGAAGAAGGTAGGCCCAGGGGGGCCGTGGTGGCGGGGAGGCGCTGGCCCCCCGGGGCAGGGCCGGCCTGAGATGAGGCTGCTCACGCTGCCCATGGCTGGAGCTTGTGGGGCAGTGGTGGCCTCAGGAGCGGGCTCCAGTGGCACTGGCAGAGTCTGTACAATGGCCATGGCGACAGAGGCTCAGGCCTGGCCAAGGGCCTCCAGGGGAACCTGTGAGCAGGGCAGCGGTGTCAGAGTCCTTTCACCTTGAGCCCCTCCCTATACAAGTCCCTGAGTCCCTCTCCTGACCCCTTGTCCCACATCAAACAGCTTCCTGACATCAGTCCATGATGCCCTGATCCCCCAGGGCTCCTTCTCCAAGCACTGGCAGGAAACTCAGATCTTCCTGGGATCCAGATCACCGCCCAGCTCCGGCCTGAATAGGGCTAAGGGCTGACCCTACCAAGCAAAGACGATGAGGGGAAGGTAGGCCTGGTGGTTATGCAGGGCCCCAGCCCAAACCTGCATCCCTCCCAGAGGCTGGGACGCCAATTTAGGAGGGAGTTCTCTACCAACGCCCAGCACAGGTTCCCAGTCCCCTGGGACAGGTGGCCTCATTAGAGGATACTTGGGGCAGAAGCAACCTCAGGGACACAGCAACTCAGATGGTAATTAGCGAATAAAGAGCCAAGGCCAGGCAGTGCCCAGCCTCCCCTGAGCTGGGCCTCAGTTTCTCCCAGACAGAGAGGCGGCAAGGGTGGAGCTGGCCAAACGAGTAACCCAGAGCTTTTAGGGAGCCCACAGGTGCCCTCTGGGGTCTCCTGCCTTCTAGAGGTGGATGCAGCCTCATGCTTGCTTCCATGCCAACTCCTAGCCTCACCACACCTAATGAGTCTGGCCTACAGGAGCCCAGACTGGGCTGCCGCCAACCTCTGGTTCTGTGAAACCATCCAGCTTTAGACATTTCTCCGAGAAGCCCCTAGGGGATGAGGATGGAAGCCCCACCACCACCCACCATCACAGCAGCTGTTCGCAGATCTCCCTTCCCTGGAACCCCCAGGGAAGAGGGCTCCACCTCCCCAGGCTCTGCTCCTTCCCGGAAGGGGACAGCAAGCCTCCACCCGGAACTCCCTCCCCAGTCCGGAGGCCGAAGACCAGGACTCCGGCATCTGCTGAAGTCATCATGCAGAGCAGGGGCCAAGAAGTGGACAGAGAATCGCACAGGAATAGGAGTTTGTGTTTGTACTTATCTGTGTGTGTGAGACCGTGCATGAGTACTTAACAATGTGTGGATGTGAAAAGTGAAAATGTCAGGAATTAGTGTGTGTATGTGCCTGTTTGAGCAGCCGTATCAATACATTTCTATTATTCATATGTGCAGATTAACACGTCATATGAGAGTACGAGTGTGCATCGGGATCCCTCAGAAAATATGTAAAAGTAATAACTGTGTCTATGATACATGAATTTGTGGTGTATGAGCTCAACTATCTTGAGTGTCTTTGGATGGATGTCCCTTCAGGTACACATGAGTTTGTATGTAAAACTCCCTGTATCTTACATGAGCATACGAAGAGGAAAGTGAGGGTGCACAAGTATGTGCAGAGGAGTGTGTGTGTGTGCGTGTGTACAGAGCATGTGTGAGAGTGGGTAGGAGCCTGGGTGAAAGCAGGGCCAACTGCGTGAGCAGGAGCCTGGTTCTTGTCACTCACTGGAGTGTGGGGAAAGGAGACACACATTATCTGACTCCTTTGCCTGGTCTGGCCTCCTTTCGGGCTGGTATTCCCCTAGGCCTACCCTCCACCTCCCTACCAAGTGAAAGGACCCTGAGAACCAGGAAGGTATCCAGACTGAAGCCAGAGGAGCTAGGGGTTGGGACCTGGGGAAGAGTAGAGCCCACTACCAAGGGCCAGACCTGGGCTAAGCAGATGGCACATGCCATCTCCTGCCCTCTCCCGCACCACTCGAGGGCACAGAGAAAGCTGTGGGGAAGGGGATTCTTAGGGGGCAATGGAGGTTGGCACCTCTGTCCACATTTGCCCACTTCAGTGAGCCCTGAGAAAGTGAGAAATAAGGGCAGGAGAGAGACAGACTCAGAGAAAGACAGAGACCCCAAAGACAAGAGACAAAGACTCAGAGAGGCCCCAGGGTCAGGCAGACAAGGAGACAAGCTGACCCAGTGAGCCTGGGTCCCTGAATCCCATCCCATGGAGCCAGGGGCCCCTAAACCCAGAAAAGATAGAAAAACTGGAACCTACGAGCCAGACACCCAGGGAGCCAGGGCCAGGCCTCTGGAAAGCCAGGCCCAGCCAGCCCGGCTCCAAGAGCGGGAGCCCGAGAGAGAAGGAGGGGCAAGTGGAGGCTCCATTTTGAGAAATGCGTTGCGGCTGTGGGAGAGGGAACCCCTGGCTCCCCCCAGCACTCCCTGAGTAATCACTCTGGCCCAGCACACGCACACACACCCCCTTGGGCTGGGGGCACCGAGCGCTGGGTTCAGCCAGTGCCCGAGGCAGGTCTGGCTAAGCTGAACTCCCACAAACCTGTTTTGGGGGCTGAAGAGTTGGGGAAAGTCTCCCCCCACCAAACTCCAAAGACCGGTCAAGCGGGATCAAGTCTGGGATCACCAGTTCCCATTCCGCGACGGGAAGCCAGAGGCCCCAACCCACCCTGTAAAGCCTCCCCCCCTTCATTAAGTGGGGGCGGCAGGGGGCTGCCGCCTCCCCACCCGCCCTCCGCCGCGCAGAAGTTGGGGGCACCCCCAGGTCGCCTCCCAGCCCCGGCCCCCCCTCACCTCCGCCGCGCCGCTCCATGCTCAGTCCCGGGCCGCCCCCAGCGCTCCACAGGCGCGCCGCCCGGCTCCAGCCCGCGCGCGGCCACTCGGAGCCGCCCGGCCCGGCCCGGCCCCGCCTCCGCGGCGCCCCCCGGCCCGACCGGCCCCCGTCCGGCCCGAGTGGGCGGCGCAGCGCGGGGGAGGGGTCCGAGGGGCGTCCCCGCCCCGGGCGCGGACACGCGCAGGCACCCGGCGTCACGCGAGGCTGGCGGGACGCACGCGGGGCCCGCGCCGCGGGACTCAAGATCACCCCCCAACAACCTCCTTAGCCCGGTCGGCTCAGGACTCGGTAGCGGCGGCGGGTCACCCTCTACCCCTACTCGGGCCCCGGGGCCAGCGGCAGCTGGTCATTGTTCGAGCACAAAGGACCAGGCGCCACGGCGGCCGCCCTTCCCCCTCCGTTCCTCCGGTCGAAGCCTGCCCCACAAGACACTCTGCGGCTTCAGAGTCCAGAGCGGGACGCCGAGGGTCAGCTGCCCCCACGCCTCGGCTGCTGGAACCCTGCTCCCCAGGACAGGTCGGGGACCCAGGCTCGGGCACCCAGGCTCGGGCCCTGCCTGCCCCACCCCCAGCGGTTGATGGAGGCATATTCGGACTTGCGGAGGTGGCGCCACCTGGCGACACATTCGGAGAATACACCGTCATCCCCCCAGCCTTGGGGGCCCCTACCTGGCTCCCCAGCACTGTACCCTCTCGACCCCGCGAGCCCAGGCCTGCCCCGGGCGCGGCTGTCTGCTCCCCAGCCTTCCTTCAGAACCATTTGTTAAGAGAGAGGTCATTGCTGGGAGAGAGAGGCAGCCCCTGCCCCCTCCCCCCATGACTGGGGTGAGGCGGTCCAAACCTACAGTCCAAACCTACACCAGCCTCACAGCTGACAACACTCCTCTGTCTTCTCCGGTCACAGATATTCTCACCCTCTTGCAAACAACACAGTCTTCATAACACCCACACGACCTTTCCCACATTCAGTCCCATGCAGCCACAACCACAGTCTCATCCATCACGTGGTTCCATGTTCCTTCTTTCCATAATCTTTCAGTCTCACACACAGACATACCTGGGTGTCACACACCTTGCTGTGCACAGTCTTTCACATCGACTCAAAGCCCTTCCTACACAGACACAATTTTAAATGGGCTTCCTCTCCTAAGCCTCTTCCACACACTGGTGGTCTCCTTCAGTCAGACAACTTACACACACACACACACACACACACACACGCACGCACGTGGTGTTTTACAAACATTTTACCACACAGACTTTCCTCCAGGGGTCTCTGTGCCCCAGTCAGGTCAGCTGACACCCACACCCCTGGGCAAGGAGCTCCTCCCACCCCCTACTTGCATCCCCACCCCCAAGGCCAAGGCCTGCCAGAACTCCTCTGCCCCAGGAAGGAGCATCCCCCCCTTCCAGGCCACAGCCCTGGCCGGCTCTCAGCTCTATTTTTAGCTCCATGGAAAGGGTTGTTTTTCTTTCTTTTTCCCTGGAAAGGGAGACATAGCCCAACCACCCTCAGGCTCACCCCAGACCCTGATCCTCACAAGAACAGATTGAGCCCCTCTCCCCAGTAAAGACCCCCTCCTCTGGCCTTGCCCTGGTCCCAGCCTCTTGGGGGACCAGGAGCCTCCTCCCCTTTCTGGCAGCCAGCCCAGAAGCTCAGGCAGCAGCTGGGCTCAGCATGTGTGGAGGGGTGGAGGGTGGGGCAGAGAAGGAGGCACAGGGCCGCTGCCCACTCCCTCATTCCCTGGGGGAGGGGGCTCATCCTCCCTTCTAGGCGAGGGACATAGGCCCACTCCCGTATTTAAGGGACATTTACCCTCATGCATTCTCCGGGAATGGAGGGCTTCCACTCTTGCACGAGTGGGCTTTCTGCTCCTACAGTGAGAGGAGGGGCTCTCCCTTCTGCAAGTTGGGGTGGTGGTAGGAAGGGGACCCACCGGCGCTCAGGCAGCTGCTCCCCAGACTGGAGGTATGATGCGGGGGCTGCTGTACACTGCCGTCCAGCGATACCTTCAGGGATGAGGGCACCATGAACACGTTGGGGTGAAGGAAGGAGAGGAGCCCAGGTAACCCCACCGAGCCCTACAGTCTTTCGTTCTGTGCTACCCGGACTCCAGGGGGCGTTGTGTTCCCATTTCTGGGGGAAGGCTTAACGTTTCAAGGCGGAGAATGGAATACAGCCCGGCAGGAGATCTCGCAGACTCGCCCAGGACTGGGGAGGCCGGTCCTCGCCCAGCTGCGGGGGTGGGGGAGCACAGCCCACTTGTCTGCGAAGCGATCACGTGCTCAGCGCCTGTTTACGTCTTAGTCTTCACCTGTGGGCGGCCAGGAAGCAGGAACCTCCGGAGTTGTCCCACCCGGCCCGCCCCCATCGGCGATCGCCGGGCAGCCCTTTTCTCCCACCCCCGTCAAGTACGCGACAGCAGAGCACCCGGTCCGCTGGGGGTCCCTGTGGGCCCGTGGCGCTGCTCCAGGGACTGCAAGGGTAACCCACAGGGCGCGTCCTTTCCGGAGTGCACGTGTGTTCGTGTGTTCGTGTGTCCCAAGTGCGTGGGTCTGTCTGCGCGCGTGTATGGACCCGTCGGCGAGTTTCCGTGTCGATTCCCTGTTCAGGCTCCTCGCCTGCACCCCCCCACCCCCAGTCCAGAGTGGGACCCCCTTCTCACTCCGACCCCCGGCTTCCCTAGACCGGGAAAGTTCGCTCCGGAGCCGGGATGTGCGGGAGGCTGGAGTTCCGACACCTCCACCGCCCCACCACTCACCCCGCGCCACCTGCGCCGCTGCTCCAGCTCCCGCCCAGCTCCTGCTCCAGCACGGGGACCTCCTCGCAGCAGATCCGCCGGCTCGCAGCCAGCTCCGGGCTCCGGACTCCGGGCGCCCGCCTGGCCCGGCCTGGTAGAGCGGGGCGGGGCGGGGCGGCTGAGGCCGCGCCCCCGACCCAGGGAGGGGAGTGGTCTGCCCAGCACACCCCCTACCCCCCAACAGCCGACCTGGTACCCAGCCCCGCGGGAGCTCGGCGGTGGTGAGGCTGCCTCTCTGGCCTCCGACTTCACAGCTTTCTGGATTTGGTTTTCGACGTGGGGGAAGGGACGACCAGCACGTGACCGAGAACTACACTACCTGGCTGCCCTAACCCGGTCCGCGATAGGGATTTACTGCCACCTGCCTTGCCCGGTAGGGAATCAGGCCGGACCCACTCCGCGCATTCCCCAGGAGCAAGGAAAACCCCTAGGAAGCAGACAAAGACCGCTCGGGTTTCACCAAAACAGACCCCGCCCCGCCCTCCGGTCGGTCGGAACTGCCCTAGCAGAACCAGCATCTCCCCTCCCCCCTGAGCAGGAGTCCGCCCAGGTGAGCCTGTTTGCCCGACCTGGCCCCCCACAGAGCAGGGCCAGGCTTCCCTTCTACTCCCGAAGTTCCACCCACATGCACAAACAGGAAGTTGCACGGTACGGCGGGGTGGCACCTAGGGCTCCCTCCGGCACTCAAGGCAGCCTGTGGCAGGGTACCTACAGCTATCTGGGCCGTACTTGCAGCCTGAGTACTTGGGCAGCCGGAGTCCAGTGAATTTAATCTCTTCTCAAACCCATCTGTAGTAAAGAAGCTGCTAGAGGACCCAAGATGCCCCCTCACAAATATGACGCTAAATCTGAGGACAGGGCTGTAGATGCAGTTGGCCCCTTTGTGGCCAGGCCCTTCCTGATCTCTCAGGGAGATCAGGATATAGGCAGAGCCCAAGTAATTTGCCTAGATCCACTCTGGTTGGGCACAGGGACAGTGGCTCCCAAGGACCTTACACAGGACCCAGGGATCCCCCACTGCTTTCTAGGCTCCAGGGACTCCTGAACACACTTTGAACTAATCTTGATGTGAGTTTAGGACAGGTGTGCAGCGGAATGTGTTTGCGTAGGGGGTGGGTGTGGGGGAGCATTAACTTCCCCTGCCATCATTCTGGTTTGTGCTGTGTGTGGGGAGTCTGCTAGGAGGGCTGGGCAAGACAAACAGGCAAGTTGTATCTACTCTTCTATCCCCAATTCACAGAGACCTCAAAAAGGTCCCCTAATGGAAATCCCTAAAGGATTTCCTGAGAGAGAACACACCAGGCATTCCCAGTAAACCAGAGTCCTCAGAGGTAGGAATGACCTGGTGGTGTACATCTGGAACACATGGCTGACGTTCAATGTTACAGACCCTGGGTGAGGCAGAGACCAGCCAGCGGCTGGGAATGATTACTGCAGGATTAGGAGGACTGGCTCCAGCCAGTCTGGGAGAGACCCCCAAGAAGGGAGGCCCTGGAGGAGCTACCCCCTCCCCCCTACCGCAGGTTCTTCCCCAGAGAGCAGCTTTGTTTCAGGGTCTGTTTTGGGAGACAGATGTAGCCACAGTTCTCACACACAATAGACCAGAAACCCCAGAGCCTTCCACAGGGCCCCAGAAGCAGCCCCGTTGGTGGACTGGGAGGACTTCATAAGGCAGCCCTGCTTCAAGGGAACAGGAAACCTCTGCCCACCCTTACAAAAGTCTTCTCCCCAGTCCCCTCAGAACATCTTGCATTTTGACCATCCCTGCATGCAAATCTAAAGTGAAAAATGGGACTTTAGGGTATCAGAGGAAGTGAGATGGGAAAGTGCCCTCATTTAAAACTATTTCTGACAAGGTCTCTAACTTTACAATCTCCTTCAGTACTTGTTAAAAAAGAGGAATCCTGCACCTTTCCTCAGACCTCCAAAATTAGAAACGTCTGTGCATGCTTACTGGAGAGTAGGCCCTAGGTTCTGCATTTTTAAAGAGCCCCAAGAGTTTTGACACATACGAACATAAGAGAAACATTTGAGCATACAAGGACAAGGAAAATGGACGGAGAGCCAGATAAGAAGCCACTGAGTATGAATCCACATTGAGAGGTCATTGAGTGGCTCGTATCACCTAGGGACAGCTGGTCAGGCAGGGCCCAGGCATGTGGCCCAGTGACTCACACCTCTGCCACAGATCACATGGATATCCTCAGGGGAGATAGGGATAAAGAGGCACCATCCTGTCATCCCTAAGCCAAGAAGAGGCATAAAGGGATGTGTGGGTCAAGGTCCTTTAATGCCTCTGCTTCCTTGGGGGTGCACAGCTCAAAGATTCTCAATTCAAAGCAAGAAGGAAATCCAGTTATAGGCTGGGGAGACACCTGGTGGACAAACAAGAAAAAACACAGAAACAAAGGCTATGGCAAAAATTTTTTTTCAGTGTAACTAGAAAAGGCTCTACAAAAAGTTATGACTGTGTCCACTCCAGTGAACTGAGGCAGCATAACATGGTATCAGTGTCCAGGTGGCAGGCACTCTGGGCTCACACCTTTCTTCTCTGGCCAGCTTCCACCTCTGGGGCTCTGATATTACAGGGGCCAACCACCTCCTGGCAGGATCCAGAGTGGACCGCAGAGGCCACAATGTATGTCATCCTGTAGCTCCAAACCTAGGCTGGAATTTTGGCAAGAAGTCCTCTATTCCCTTCCAGGTTCAGGGGGCCCGAACCCAGTGCTTTGAACCAACTTGCTCATTCCCACCTCAGGGCCTGTGTCTAATTTTCCCTCTGCTTGGATCCTTCTCTCTCTAGATGTCCACATGGCTCAGTCCTAGTTCTTTAGGCCCCATTTTCAATGTCCTCTGCTTAGAGATACCTGTTCAGACCTTAAACTAGCCTATAAGCATTACTGCATTACTGTTTTTTCTTCATAGCATATATCGCTACCTGAAACTATGTTTTATTCATTTTTTTTCTTGTCTCCTTTACCAGACTGCAGGGTCTAGAGAAGCAGGGACTTCATCCGTCTTGTCATTGTTGTACTCCCAGGACCTAGAACAAAGCTTGGCACACAGGAGGTTCTCAAATATTTGCTAAACTGAATTCTCCGGTATGGAATTCTGCCCTAGGTAGGCCCCTCTGACTGAGGGGGGGTCCCTAGCTTGAGACCACAGGACAGAGGTAGCCTAAGCAGAGGACTAAGAAAGTCTATGTCTCAGCCTGTGTCTTGTCAGGTTCATTTCAGAGTCCAGCTCTCCAGTGCCTTCACCTTGAGGGCTTGGAGGGGTTTGGCTGGTTGGAGTGATGGGCCTGACCCAAGCAAGTCTCAGAGTTCTGGGGCACAGCTCCCTTTCTGCCAGAAGAGGGCTTTTTGGTCACTAGCCCATTGTCATCCTTGACCTTCTTGAGCCGAGCCTTGCTCTTTGGTGGAATGGAGAAGGTAAGAGAGCTCTTGTTGAATTCCAGTGGGAAGACACCTACATCTCCATCAAAGCGGTTCTTGGACACCTGCAGATACCGTTTCCCTGGACCAGTGACCAGCTTCCTGTCCTGTAGAATCAGAACGTTGTCTGCTTCCTGGCTTGCCTGGGGGATGGGGGCAGGAGAAGGAAGCAGCAGTGAGAAGACATGAGAAGAAGAAAGGAAGGCTGAACCTCCAGGGAAGAATGGCAAAGCTCCCTGAACTACTGACCATGATGATGCAGCCACTTGAGTCTTTCAGTTGCTCGACTATCTCACTGCCCCGGATTCTGTAAATGCTGTTCCTTCTGCTTGTGACACTTCTCCTCCACAGCTCACTACCCCACTCTACCCCATCTTCTTGTCATTCAGGTCTCAGTCTAAATGTCACACTTCATCAGAGACCATTCCTGATTCCCATAAAGGAAGAACCACCATCTTTGCACTTTTGTGTCACTCTCTTCCCTAGCTCCATGTTTGTTCCATTGTGGCATAGTTTGTGCTCCTCACCCTGGACTCCCCGTACCCAGCCCAGCCCTAGCATGTAACAGGCACTCAGCATATCCCTGGAAGTTCCAGGATCGGGCTGGTCCTGCTGCCCACAAGGCCCTCCCATTTATTCAATTATTTAACACTTACTGTCTACCAGAACTCAACCCAACCTCTGTTGACACCTCCTCTTCCCAAATGGGCAGGAAGTCTCCCCAGATGTCCCAGGCCGATTCAGATGTCTTGTTGTTCCCCAAATACCTGTGTTGCCTATTGTAGCTCTTATCATACTGAGTTATAATCACTGTCTTACTATTTTCCCCACTGGACGATGTGAGCTCTTGGAGGGCAAAGAGGGCAAAGAACCAACTAACTATTATCAGCCTTTGTATTCCTAGCACACGTGTTTCTCATGTCATGGCCCCAGAGGCGGCTGTCTCTTGCCTCCTCCAGGTGGACAGTCAAGATGATTTAAGGCTGAATGAAGGCCATCCCTGGTCACACCTGTCCCCTCTACTATCCAAAGTTTAGGCTCCTCTAAAGGCCACTTACTTTGGCTGAACCAAAAATTGATGCTGTCTGCAGTTCCTTATCATCGTCCTCCTTCCGGGGATGAATGACCAGTGTCACATGGCAGCTATTGTCTGTTGCAAACTTTCGAAAGGCCCCAACGATGTAGTCTTGAGCCGCAATCCTGCCCCAACCCCAACAAAGTAAAGGCATATTCAGACAGAGGATGAGAACATATCCATACTCTTGATTCATTTACAGCTCCCTGCAAACCACCCACCCCACTCTACCCAAGGACTCACACTTAGGTCCCTATCCATCCATCCCACTGCCACAACTCACACGTCTATGAAGACAGAAATACACATGGGGTGGTGTGTGCAAACACACATTTCAAGTAACAAAAGAGTACAGTGTGCGTGCCTAGGGGCCAACTGCCTGAGAAGACATGCATGTTCGAGTGGGTTTTCCAGTGAGACAAGAGGATGTCACCTGTCTGTGGACAGCTGCTCATGCCCCATCATGAACTGCAGATTGTCGATGACCACGTGACAAATGTCATAGACGTATACTGCATGTTGCATTGTGTCTATGACAGTCCTGGGGAGAGGAAGAGGCAAAGAATTCAAGAGTCAATTACAAGCAGTCTCTGTAAACCAGCCCAGCAAAAAAGCCAGCATTCCTGAAAATTCTGTTGGGGATCTGTTCTCCTGTTCTCCCATTCTTTGAAAACCCTAGGCCTCAGAATCTTACCTGATGCTCTGCTGCCCGTGGAAAGTCATGAAATAGAGAGGCAGGTCTTCAAAGCGGTCGGCCCACTCGTCGTATCTGTCCAATTGCTCTTCTAGCCGCCCCACAGCAAACTGTGTCAGCATGACCCGGGCTAGTCTCACGTTGCTGATCTCAAAGCTACCCCAGAGTGTGTTTACCCCCTGGGTACACAAGTCCAGGGCATACTCACTGATGAATGTCGTCTTTCCACTGCCTGTTGGCCCTGCAGAGGAGATGAACACAGACCTGGGTGAGGGAGGAAAGTTCTACCCTTAAAACCAAGACCTGGAGCAAGGGCTTCAAAGTTGGGAGAAACCTCCTCTTTAACATTTGTCATGTCCCAAACCCATGTGCTTTTGTCACCTGATCCTTTGCCTCTTACCCCAAGTAGTGATTTCCCAAGGGCTCACCTGTGAAGACTGTCAGCTCACCCTTCCGATGACCCTTCAAGAGACGATTGAGGTCTGGGAAGCGGTTCCAGCGTATGCCAGCTGCCTGCTCCACATTTGACAGTTCTCCTAGCACCTCTTCCCGAAGCTGCCGGAAAGACACAATAGACTTGTGCCAGGCAGGCAGGGCAGTACGCAGAATACGAGAAAGATTTAAGCCTCGGTTCAGGGCCTCAAGGGGACGGGGCTGCTGGTCCCCAGGCCGCACCAGGGAGCATCGCTTGGGATTCATTTTTCGGGCAAACAACTTGGCAGCTTCCCAAGACCGAAGGTCATCTCCCAGCCAGAGCACAATACGTCGAAACTGTTCGAGGTAAGGGAGCAAGGCAGGGGGTAAGCAGGCCGTTCCTCGGGGTAGGGCAAGGGTGGGCAGTCCTGTGGATTGGTTCAAGGCCAGGCTGTCCAGCTCACGACTTGTCAGTACCACCTCAACATCTCGCCGACTGATCAGTGGTAATCCAAACAGATTGCAGTAGATACCAGGCCGGGGAATGGTGGTTTCCTTATAATGTACTTCATTTCCCTGGCCTTCAGCACTTAGTAGCTTCAAGCCTCGTAATCCCATACCTCCAGGGGAGAACCAAGGGAAGACAAGGCTGCGAGCGGGCCGCAAATACCGGACACTGTAACGCTTGAGTGTGTCATCTGTCACTTTGGTAAGGCCAAACATCACACGAGCCAGCTGGGCCTCCTCTGGTTCAGGCAGCTCCCAAAGAGGTATGGCTCGGTCCCAGATCCTCCGGATCTCCTCACTGTCCTCAGCTTCTGGGGCCTCACCAAGCAGGACCCCCTCTCTAGCCCCGTCCCCTTGCCCCTCCACGCTGGCCTGGAAGTCTTCCCAGCTCCCCTCTGCTAGGCTGCTCATGCAGAGAAAGCGGCCTGTGGTCTTGTCAATGAAAAGGCTGAAGGAAGCAGTAGCACCAGTCTGGTCCTTGAGCTGCAAGGCCTTCACAAAGGGGCTTGGTGCCCGCAGGCAGCTGTGGCCATCCTGGAAGGGGATCCCATGTGCTCGCAAATACTGACGGATTTCAGTTGCAGTTACAGGCAACACTGGTACCTCCAAGGCTGGGAGAGCCTCCTTCCTGTACCTTCTGCGAGGAGGGCCTGGGACCAAGCTTCTGGGCAGGCCTCTCCGACCCATCCACTCCCCACGCAGGGGCAGCAGGATACGGAGGGGGTACCCACCTCGAAGAAGTACCCACATTTTTAGTCAAATCGAGTAAGTTACTAATTGAAATGCTTTCCTCCCTGGTTTGGGTGCCTTCACTAGGTCAGGACCTAGGGATCCTCAGCACAGCACTCTACAGAGCCCACTCGAGGTGGTTTCTTTCTCTCAACTTGTCCCTCATAATCATCTCTCTGAATCCTCTTCACCCCTCTGCATTGCTACTTCACATCTGTGCCCATCTTTCACGGCCGTGTGCCTCTCTCTGGCTCTCTACCTCTATGGCTCTCTACCTCTATGGCTCCGTACACCCACTGCCTCACCTCTACCACCCTCCACGCTGCCCCTCACCGCTGTGCTTTCTCTAGATCATCTCTTCACCACTCCCGCCCGGCCAGGGGATCTCCTCGTCGTCTCCATCTCTACCGCCGCCCGCGTCGTTCCGGACTCCAAAGCGCTAGCCCCCAAGTGGAGGCCCTCCTCGCCGCTTCTGCCCTCAAAGGGGACTCGCCACGACTACAGTGCCACCGGGCGGCTCCCGCCAGTCCCCGCTCTCACCTCGACCCCGCGCCCGTGTCCTCCCTCGGCTCTACTGACCAAAGCTGTGCTGCTCGCGACCCTGACCGCGCGTCACTACCATCCTCTCGCCCATCTAGCCCGCAACGTGGGTCACTGGCGCGCCTCCCGCCGTGACCGCGGAAGCAAAACTCCGGGGCGCGAGTGTTCCCGGAACCGGAAGCTTCCGCGTTCGTCCCGCCCCCCACCCCACTCCTGCCCTCCAGGCTGGTCTGTGTTACCTGGGCGCTGCGGACATGACGGCGCGCGGGACCCCGAGCCGCTTCTTGGCCAGTGTCCTCCACAACGGGCTGGGTCGCTACGTGCAGCAGCTGCAGCGTCTCAGCTTTAGCCTCAGCCGCGATGCGGCGTCGTCTCGCGGCGCCAGGTGAGCCGGGCGAAGGGCGCGGGGTGCTCTCCGGGCTGAGGTCGCCCCGGGTCAGCGGTCGCTGTGCTTACTCTTCTCGGCTTCCTCAGGGAGTTCGTGGAACAGGAGGTGGCCGACTTCGCCCGACGGAACCCGGGGGTCGTAATATACGTGAACTCGCGGCCGTGCTGTGTGCCCAGAGTAGTGGCCGAATACCGTGAGTGGGGCCGGAAGAACGCTGGAGGGCAACGTGCGGGGGAGGGGGGGAGGCTGGACCGGCTCGCCTTTCGCGGGTCTGACCCCTGATCCATCCGCTTCCTCCCACCCCCTCCCGTCGGCCAGTTAACGGGGCAGTGCGCGAGGAGAGCATCCACTGCAAGTCCGTCGAGGAAATTGCGACGCTCGTGCAGAAGCTGGCGGACCAGTCGGGTTTGGATGTGATCCGTATCCGCAAGCCCTTCCACACGGACAGCCCTAGCATCCAGGGTCAGTGGCACCCCTTCACCAACAAACCGACAACGCTAGGTGGGCTGCGCCCGCGAGAGGTTCAAGACGCTGCCATAGCCCAGGTGCAAGTGCCATGAAGAGTTGCTCCACCAACTCCAATCCCAGGCTTTGGACTCTCACCCCAGTGGGGGTGGTTCTTCCTCTTTTTCCAAGCCCACACAGGCAGACAGAGCCCATCGAAAGGGAAATTGACGCCAAAGCTTTTGCTTGGGATGAAGAGCTGTGTTTTCGTTGCTCAGGAGGCAGGGCAGTGACTTTGTCTCCTAATTCTTCCTTATTTGACATCCCTGAGACCTGACTTCAAGGATATTACAGGATCTGTTCTGAAGTCCAGTCTGAGAATAGTGATCTCAAATCCCAGCATGAGGTTTCAAGATTGGCATCTGAAGATGCAACCTTTTATGCAACCATTTATATCTGCAACCTTTGAGCTAGAGAAGAATTACACTCTGCTGTGAACATGGCATTAGGATAACCACTTTATACCCGTGTGAATGTTTAGGTGACGGCGCCTGGGTGGCTCAGTAGGTTGGGGCTCTGCCTTCAGCTCAGATCATGATCTCAGAGTCCTGGGATTGAGGCCCCCATCGGGCTCTCTGCTCAGTGGGGAGCCTGCTTCTCCCCTCACCCCCCGCCCCGTCAAATAAATACAGTCTTTAAATTAAAAAAAAAAACCAACCTGAGGTTAATAAACATACGTTTACACTTGAGGTCTTCAAAATATGTGTAGATTTAAAAAATAACCTCACTTTTCATTACCCTAAAGCCAGAAGCAGAACATATAACCCTTCAGGATGGTTAGTATCAAAGGCCATGTGGTTAATCTAGTCTGGACCCTTGGAGAGTGATTCTAAGGTCAGATCTCTGGTAACAAGCTTGCCGGGGTCCTATTTCCCAAGACAGGCCCCTCTGCAGAAAGGAATTCATGTTGTCCCTTGTTGGGGGAGGGGAGGTACTGAAAAGCTTCCTGTGGATGAGCGAGAAAACAAACCGGGAACATCTTCTAGGCTTAGCTAAAGCAAGGGGGAGGAATGGTGAGGAAAAGAGCCAGGAGGTAAAAACCTACAATCCTTTGAATTCTTGAACAGTTGTAATTTTGTCTGTCAGGCCCTTATCACCATGATCAGAGAGTAATAAGAGTCCTATGAAGGCCTGTGTACCTGCCCAGGGCAGCCAGATGGAGACTGAGGATCCCAGTTTTCTCTGCAAATGGTTTTATGGGGAGCAGAGCCAACCTTGCAGCAGTGTATCCATAGGCTCAGAAGCCTGCCCCCTGGCGATCAGGGAAAGCCAGCCTAGACCAAGTGGAACACACAGAACTGTGGGGAGAGAGGGCATTTATTGACCAACAAGAGGGGGAGGAGCGGAACCCAGGCTCCCCACTCTGTCACATGCCTGTTCTGCCCACCTGGGTGGTGAGTGGGGGCATTCCTAAAGAAGTATAGCCGTTCTTACAATAAATACATTCATTGTGGGGTGGAGGTGGGAGAGGTTGAGTGAAGGGCAGTAAAAATCCGTGGGGATTCCACGTTCTCAACTACAAAAATAACAGTCATCCTCACCCAAGGGGAATGAGGGAGCTCAGTCAGGATTTGATTGTCCCGTATGGGCCTGGAGACTTCAGAGGCCCCTGGACCCTGAAAGTGCCCCGGTGAGGTAGGACAGGGGTGGGAGCCAAGCATCCAAACTCCCAGCCTCTGCCCTTTGCATAGTTCCAAGAACGGGCTTCATGTGCCAGGTGAGACAGCAGATCTCCTCCCCCTGCTCTGGTCTAGGGGTAGCAAATGCTTGGTCCCCCAAAGGGAGGCTGGCTCATTGCAGTGTTGGTCACCCATCCTAGGGAAATGTCTGAGAGGACAGCTGAACGGGAGACGGCTCTCCCTCTGAAATGTCCACGGACCAAACCCAACAGCTAGGTCCGAGGCAGCAAAGGGAGGCTCAGAAATGCATGTGGAAATGTAAGCACATGTGTGTGAAGGGACATGCCTGGGGCTCTGTCTGTCACTCTTGAGAGTGACCAAGGGGATGGGGGTGCTGACTCACAAGGGCTACACATTAAGGAAGAAGAGGGGAATGACACAGTCTTACCTCCCCTGGCTGGCCTGTTCCCAAGCTCTTGCCAAAGAGGTCACTACATGGGTCTGGCTGGAACTAGGGGAGAGGACTAGATAGTATGGGATGTGGCAATTGGAAGGGTACCCAAAGTCCAGGAGAGGTGAAATACAAGAATGCACCAGGAGGTGGGGGCAGGGGCCCTGCAGCCCAGCTGATGGACATTCATCCATGTGCACATGTGAATGTACGCAGGGCTCAGGTGGCTCTGGCGGCTGGCAGAGGTCTTGTCTGGTTTCGGGACCATCCAGCACATAGGGCCATGCAGAGGGTGGTGACATTGAGGTCATCTGGACCTGCAGAGCCCTGCCTGGGAGAAAGAGGAAGGGTTTGAGCAAAGAAATGGGGCAACCCAAGTGCTTGGGTTACGGGAATAGGAACCGGGACCGGGTCTACAGAATACCACGTCCTGAGGGAGTACCCACCTCTGAGGAGCACCGGTTGGCCTGGGCTGCTCACAGATGGGTCTGTGGAGACTGAGGAGGGGGCTTTGGCTGGGCCTGACTCTGCTAGCCCTACAGGGACATCAAAAAGTTGGGAGAAGGGCCTGGAGTTGCGGGGGTGACGACAGAGTGGCTGTGTGGGGGAAACAGCAGCCCAGCCTGGGGCAGACAGGCTGGCTTGGAAGAGCATTTGTCCTACGAGGCTGGGCTCAGACAGAGCTCTCGTCCAGGTGCTCCACGAGCTGCGTGTGCTTCCTCTTCTCCAGGATGCGGCTGAGCTCCTCCGCGAACGAGCAGGGCCCTGCTGGCACTCCATTGTTGCTCTGCCTCAGGAGCACGTAGCTGTTGCCGTTCATCCTGCGCAGCCGGCTGGGCAGAGCCACCAGCCCGTTGGTCAGCTCGGCCGGCGGGGGTGGGGGAGGTGGAGGCGGTGGGGCTGGGGCTCCCTCCCCAGGGATGATCTGGAGGCAGCCACCTTCCAGTCCCCCAGGCCCCTCCCCGTCGTCGCCCTCCTCTTCCTCTCCAGGACACTGGCCTGAAACGGTCTGCAACTGCACGGCCGAGCCCCCTGCCCGGCCTGCCCGACCCAGAGAGTATTTCCTTCGCCGCCCTCGTCTGCCTCCCTGAAGACAGGCCACGTAGAGGAGGGAGGAAGCTAGAAGGAGGCAGAGGCCGCCAAGTGCAGCGATGGCCAGCACGTAGAGCAGCCTCACGTCAGGTGCCAGCTGCGCCCCGGGCATGGCAGGGGCTTGCGGAGCTGGGGCCGGTGTGGCTGGCCGGACGGTGAGGCTGTAGGAGGCCAGCAGGGTGCGGAGGCCGTTCTCCTCGGCATAGCAACCATAGTTGCCACTGTGCTCAGGCTGTATGTCTGTCACCAGTAGCCCATCCACACCCACACGGTAGCCGTGCTGCCCGTCACTCAGGCCCGTGCTCCCATTAAGCAGCCACAAGGCCCGGGCCAGGTTGGATGGCTGGTCACAGGGCAGGAGGACATCATCCCCTCGGAGTACAGAGCGAGTTTTCAGGGGTGGTGGTGGCCCTGGAGGGGGGGTGAGAGACAGGAGTGGTCAATGTTTGTCTACCTCAGGGAGGACAATGGAGATGGCAGGCCAGATGGTTCACTGTTTGCGTCCCCAGCAGCAAGCACAGGATCTGGAACCACAGTGACAACTGACAACGGTCTCCTGCACTCATGTTCTCATGTAAGGTTCCCAAGGTTTGCACTGGCTCTTCGCAGTGGTTTCAATTCCTGCTATCCGCCAGTGATTCGTAATCTCAACCTCCACCGGAGTTCTCTCCTGACTGTCAGACTCGGACATCTTCCGCCTGCAGGGCTTCTTGGTGTGAGGCCTCTGGGGCATGGCACATGAACTAAGGCCAAAGCCTCCCTCCCAGACTATACCAGGTCTTTTCCTTGAATTGTCATCGCAGTGAATGGCGCCACTAGCTACTCAATTGCTTAAGTCAGAAAGAAACCTGGAAGTTTCCTTTGCCTCTCTCTCCCCTTCGCTTTTATATCTAATCTCACCAAGACTCTGCTTCCAGAACCCATCTCAGACCTGTTCACTTCTCTTCTTCCCCAACTGGGGAAGCTGGTCCCCTCTGGCCGCCATCTAATCCATTCTCCATGCAGCAGTGGGGTGACCTTGTAAAAACACCATACCAACTATGCCACCCCCCTGCCTCACCTTGGTCCCTGCCCACTTCTCCAGCCCTTTCTCAAACACACCAAGCCCATCTGCCTGCTGTTCCTTCTGCTGGGTTGTCACCCCCTCTCCTTGCCCTCCACTGGTTTTCTTGCAGGAAAGAGCACAGCAGTGATGAAAAGCACAAACTCCAGTCAGGCTGCTTGGGGTCAGGTTTGAATTCTGACCCTGTTACTTCCTAGCTTATTAACTCTGGGTGGTTTACTTACTCTCCCTGTACCTCAGAGAGATTGCCCCTCACAGGGATGGGGATCATGGCACCTGTCCCCTGACTGCTGTGAGAGAAAGTGACATGGTGTGTGTGTGTGTGTATTCAGTCAGCGCCTGCCACCAGGAAGTACTTAGTACATGTTAGCTGTGCCTATTAACATTTGCTCTTCAGGGAGCAGCCCAGGGATTTTCCTCAGGGAAGTACCCATTATCCTTCAAACCCTTGTCATAGTTGTAAATATTCCTTTTCTAATAAAAACCAACGAAAACAATTATTTGTGTGGCCATTTAATTGCCTGCCCCCCCCCCCCACATGCCTAGAAGTTCCAGAAGTGACAAAAACTTTCCATCTTGAGCCTGTCTCCTCATTTATGACTCCTTTGGGCAACAACTGTCTGTGAAGCACTTAACTCTGTGCCAGACTCTGCTAGGACATCCTTGCCAAAAGCCCACAGACATGGCCGTCCAGAGACACACATGCACAGGTAAATGACAGTCTGTGCAGCCAGGCCTACTCACATCCATGAAGGTCACTTACCCGAGTCCCTGTGGCCTTCGCAGCCTCGGTTGCCTCTCTCCATGTCCTGTATCAGTGTCGTCCTGGAGGCAGAACCAGGGGAAGTGAGCTTAGTTTTCCCCAGTGGCAGGGTCCCTAAGGCTGTCACCAACTGCCCCCATGTCTTCTACAGTCAGCAGGCCTTCCTCCTCCCCTGGGATCCTGACCCCCCTGCCACCACTCACCTGCTACTCTGGGACCTGCTGAATACGATGCAGGCATGGGTGCCGGGGTCCCAGCCACAGTAGGGGTCCCGGGCCAGGATGCAGTCGTAGCAGGAGCGGTAGCGGGAGCAGCTAGACAGTGGTAGCTGAATGACTCCACTAGGGGCCCCCACATAGAGGCTATGCTGGGAGCCAGAGAGGAAAGCTGGTTGGTAACACCCCCAGCTCCCACCTACAGACACACACGGCCACTGCCCAGCCACCCACTCCCTCCCCCTACTCTGGCAAGGCCACATTGACGATCATGAATCAGAAGCTACCTGCACTGGAGAGATGACCAGATTTTCCACGGACTGGGGTTCCTTGAACACTTGCGTCTCTTCAATAATGTGCATCCCAGAGCCCAGCACCACAGCCTTGTGGATCCAGCCATCAGCTGGTATGGAGAGGACAGAGAGTCAGAACCCAGCGATGGAATCTGGTTCTGGTCCCATGCAATAGCCTGATGGGAGCGGCTCCGGAGTCATGAGATCAGGGACAAGGATTCAGCCAGGAGAAGTTCCTCAGGACACTGGGAATTCTGGGCTAGTCATGGCAGAAATTACTGGGTTCACAAGCATTAGGGATCAGGGTCCAATATCATGGTGTTTGGTGACAGGAGTCAGCAGTCACCCAGAGCCAGTGGTCACTGGGGGCCAGCAGTGAGTGTTCACTGAAGAATCAATATCAATGGTCACCAGGGACTTGTGATCAAAAGTCATCCAGGGCATTAGCAGTCAACAAGGGTCAAGGACTCGGTTACCTAAGGGCTCAGAGCAGGGCTCAGAAGTACCTGTGCCCAGAAAGAGCAGGTCATAGGTGGGCCCGGCGGGCGTGGAGACAGGCGTCCCTGTGAGGTGCGTGTAGCGCACGTTTCGCTTGAGCAGCAGGGGCCGTCCGCGTGTGGGCACCACGGGCCGGGCCATCAGTGGGTGCAATTTCACAAAGTCCAGGACCAGGGACGGCAAATCCTGGGATGAGTTGTAGCCACGCGTGCGCAGTGAATCTGTGATGCACTGGGGCAGGGGCAGAGGTGGCGAGCTCAGGAATCTATTGCCTGCCCATCCCTCGCCACCCCCAAGGCTAGATCCTTCTGCCCCTCCCAGGGGTTCTGTCTACCCAGGGCGGACCCCAGACTTGGGCACTCACTGAGCCAGGCCGAGGCTCCGGCACCCCACCCTCATAGCGGCCCCAGCGCCGGGCACCATCCTGGTACTCCATGTAGGGACCTGCGAAGACAGCCTGCACCTCGGCCAGGTCGTAGCGGCAGATGGCTGAGGCCTCTAGGGTCTTCCTAGGAAGGGACACAGGGGAAGGGGCTGAGCCACATGGAGTGGAGC
Organism: Mustela nigripes; assembly: GCF_022355385.1. NCBI lineage: Eukaryota > Metazoa > Chordata > Mammalia > Carnivora > Mustelidae > Mustela > Mustela nigripes. The sequence continues at coordinate 164,746,123 of NC_081560.1, read as the reverse complement.
CTGTCCCCTGCCCCTGCCCCCTGCCTAGCTTGGAGCCTGCTGTTACCCTGGCTGACCCCAGCTCTAGGCCTCAGGGCTTCCCCTAAGGGTGAGGAGGCCACTGTGGCCTCTGGCCCCAGGCTAGCTGGGTGTACCTGAAATCCTCTCTCTGCTGCCAGCCTCCCCACAAGGGATCCTAGTGTACCCTCACTGACCTCTGCCCCAGCCCCCACACTGTCCCCAGTTCCTCCTCTCCCCACTGTCCCTGCACTGACCACTGGGTGGTCAGCGTGAAGGCCGCGTAGAAGTGTGTGCGGGCTGAGGCGTTGGCGTCCAGGCTGCAGACAGCACGGAGCAGCTCATACTGTGGAATGTGGCAGACGAGACGCGCCTTAAGGAAGGAGGTCCACTTCTTCTGCAAGATCTTCTTTCCTCCTAGGTCTCCCTGAGGAGGTAGGGGCACAGGGTCAGGGGTCAGGGTCAGAGGTTCAGCTCCTACACTCTTGCCCTGAACCTGGTCCTACTCACCTTGCACACACGGGCCACGCGGGCCACACGGTGGCTGTTGCGGCTCTGAGCAAAGCTGCTGGGGCCCTCATCAGTGGCACGCTCCGTGAAGAAGTAGTAAACCTTGTCATCGTCCCCCACGGCGCTGGCCTCACTCTCCCGCACCAGGACAGAGAACACAAACTCAGCATCTGTGGGTCAGGCAGTTCAAGTGGCCTCTGAGACAGGCTGGGGATCCCCTCCACTACGGCCCTCACTCAGCACCGCATAGGAATAGACAGGTGCAGCCGGGAATTTTAGGAGGGGATGGCCCAGTGCCGCAGGGAGTGAAGATGAAGTTCCCCGCCCCCCATCACCCTGCGCCTCATCCCCCTGACCGTTGAGCCACTGCATGGGCGCCTCCTCTGTCCTCAGGGCGTGCGGGTGCCGGCTCCGGCGGATGTCAGGAACGCTTCGGAATTCATACCGCGTGGCTGTGTAGAGGCCTCCATCTGGAGCAGAGACGGGCTGAGCGTGAGACACACCACATACCACAAGGCACATAACCTACGTGGGTGGTGAGTCCTCGCAAGGAGATCCATGTCCCACAAACCGTATGCTGGTGGGACAGGGCGTGGGGGGAGTGCACGCTCACCAATGACGAGGCCTGTGAAGCCACGGGCTGGGTCGTAAGGACACTTCTCCTTCCCCTCTTCGAAGCTTGCTGGCAAGGTGAAGGCTTCAGCATCCTGCGGGAAGATGGTGCCAGAAGTCAGTGGTCTCGAGGACAGGCAGGGGCTGTGGCCCAAGGTCAGACCAGTCTGGGGCCATGGACCAGAGCCCGGGGGCCTGGGACCAGCAGTCAGGGCGGGGGCAGCCATACTCACAATGGCGGCGCAGAGGGGCTGGAAGGCATGAGTCCCACATGCGTAGAAGTGGGTGGCGTTGAGCCGCTGAAGGAATCGCACGTGGTTGAAGCACTCCGTCTGTGGGGTGGGTGGGGGAGGGCTGTGAGCCCCCAGCCTGCTTAGAGGCCTTTTCCATGAATCAATCCAGCTTTGTCATCCAGCTCTTGCCCCCGCGCATGGGACATGGCTCCTTCTGAGATTCCAGTGGGCCTGCTCACTGCCCCAGACACAGAACTTTCCTTGAACTCACTGTCTTTTGGCTTCCTAGTGACATGACCCCTCTTCTCGGCTTCTGTCTCACTGTTAGGATGACCTGAAACACTCTGCAAGCTTCGCTTGCATTGCCTGAAGTCCCCTGCACGCCCAGCTCTGGGGCTCCCAGGACTCCCGCCACCCTGAGATGTTTCTCTCACATCTCCTTCTCAGCACTGTCCCTCTGTCCTGGAGTCCCCCCACCCCCCCGACGTTCTTTGGGGTGACACTACAAAAATCTGTCTCCAGGCTCTGGCCCTCTCTCCACCTGATAGCCCACAGACACATCAAACTCACCAGGTCCCAAACCAAGCTCATTCCCTCCTCCCTAACCCGCATCTTCCCTCCTAAACCTGTTCATCCAGTTTTTCCCACCTCACTTCATCATCCAACCTATGTCTCAGTCCAGACACCAAGAGTCAGCCTTGCTGCCTCCCACTCCTTCACCCCCACGTTCAGTTCTCCTCCACGATTCTGTCATGTCTCCTGACGTGGTCCCCTTCCCCTCCACCTCCACCACCCCAGTCCATGTCACCGCTGCCTCTTCCCTGGACAAAGAGAGAGACTGCCTGATTGTTCTCCCAAGCGTCCGCTGCTCTGTGAAAGCGACTTATTTATTCAGTGAATGAGGAATACATGCATGCAGTGTAAAATTCAAAAGATACAAAGGGCTATGTTGTAAACAGAGCATCTCCTTTTATCCCTGTTGCCTTCAAAGGGGACTGCTGTTACCACCGTCTGCCGTAGTCTTCCAGAGATAGTCTACCCGTCAGCACCCTCCGGCAACCCACTTTCCAAGGCACATTTTAAAATGTAAACCAAATCATGTCACTGCTCTATTTAAAAAAAAACTCTGGTGGCTCAGCAGAGTCCTGAACCAAGGGTCCCACCACCTCTGCCCCTTCCTCACTCCCTCCAGGCACACTGCTCTTCTCTGCCCATTAAACGCCTTAAGCTGAGGACCTCTTGACTTCTTTGCCTTGTCAATGATCCCTCCTCCTGCCGGTACCCAGGGTTTGAATCCCAGCAGGCCTCTTTGTCTCATCCCAGTCCCTCCCTCGGTGTATCTCTCCCTCCTCTCCACTAGCCTGCTCAGCCTCCTTCCTCTGATCGCCAGGATACCCCCAAGCCCCATTGCCTTTCCTGCTTCCAGATTCACTCTAGTTTAATTCATCTAGTGCTTGGGGCTGGATTAATATTCTTCGAGGAGTGCTTCCCCAAGATGTTTACATAACAAAGAGGTGGGGGTGAGGGAGGAATTCTGTGGTCAAATAAGTTAGAAACCATGGTGAAAACTTGCCATATCAGGGGACTTTTCAGAGCCTTAAGGATATTGCTGTGCATTGTGGGATTGAGCATACAGCCCTTCCCAAACTCATGTGACCATTAAACCCTTCTTTTAAAAATTAATGTTCCTCAGGGGTGCCCGGGGGGCCTCAATCATTAAGCGTCTGCCTTCGGCTCAGGTCATTTTCCCAGGGTCCTGGAATCGAGCCCCGCATTGGGTTCCCTGCTCAACGGGAAGCCTGCTTCTCCCTCTCCCACTCCCCCTGCTGTGTTCCCTTTCTCACTGTGTCTCTCTCTGTCAAACAAATAAATAAAATCTTAAAAAAAAAAAAAAAAAGTAGTGTTCCTCAGAACATGCCTTGGGAAATGTTCTCCTAAAGCCTTGCTACCTGAAGTGGGGCTTGGGGACCAGCAGCGTCTGTTTCCTCTGCAAGCTTGTTAGAATTGCTGAATCTTGGGCCCTTCCCCAGGCTTACTGAGCTAGCATCTGCATTTATAACATACCCAGGGGCTTCATGCGCACACTAAAGTTTGAGAGTCTGTCAAGGGCCAGATGGTAAGAGTGTCCATTGTCACAGAATAAAACCCATCCCCCAGCTGGGCACTTACAGTGCTCCGTGACCTGGGCTCCTCTTGCCTCACCAGCCCCACTTTCTACCCACACTACATGCTGGACCAGCAGGCATCTTTGACGGAGTCTCTTAGAGGTGCCTCTTTAAAGATTTATTTTATTTTAGAGAGAGAGAGCACAAGTGGGTGGATGGGCAGAGCAGGAAGAGGGGCAGAGGGAGAGGGAGAGAGGAAGCAGACTCCCCGCTGAGCGCCAGCCCCAGGAACCAGAGGGGCCGGAGGTGAGCGGGGAGCTCGATGCGGGGCTTCGGGGCTTCGTCTCAAGACCCTGAGATCATGACCTGAGCTGAAACCAAGAGTCAGACCTCAAAGGACTGAGCCACCCGGGGGTCCCTAGAGGTGCCTCTTTAAACACAGCTAATCCCAACATCACCCTAGACCTACTGAATTAGAATCCTTGGGCCAGGGAATGTGTTTATTCTTTTTTCTTTTTTTAAGTAATCTCAATGCCCAGCATGGTGCTTGAACTCATGACCCTAGCCAGGGCCCCTGGGAATGTGTATTCTTAAAAAGCTCTCCAGATGCATCTGTTCCACAGGCCTACATGGTGCCCCTGCAGACACCCTGTTCTTTATCGGGAAAGCACTGGCAATTCACTGCCCCCCTCCACGGGATCCTGGGTATTTGACCAATTCTCTCACCAAACCTCGCTTTTTACATCTGACAAATGGAAGATAAAACGATTTTATAAGGTTATGTTGGAATTAGGAGATCCAACAGCTAAGTCAGCATTTACTAGAGGTTACTATTGCTCTCCTGATTATTATTATTATTATTTTTTTTAAAGATTTTATTTATTTATTTGACAGAGAGAAATTACAAGTACACTGAGAGGCAGGCAGAGAGAGAGAGAAGGAAGCAGGCTCCCTGCTGAGCAGAGAGCCCGATGCGGGACTCGATCCCAGGACCCTGAGATCATGACCTGAGCCGAAGGCAGCGGCTTAACCCACTGAGCCACCCAGGCGCCCCTCTCCTGATTATTATTCAGGAGCCCAGGAGAGATTAAGATGCCACTACAGGCCAAGCCGGTAGGTCACCAGATGTTTGGACTGTAAGTGCTGCACCTAGGGCCTGCTGCTCCGGCTACACTCTTGTGCTTGTTGTGGTTGTTGAGACTGACTGGCTGATCCGTACCTCTCCATTTGCGTCCCTACCAGCCCTGACCAGATGAAGAGGAGGAAGGAACTGGGGACAGGGCAGACCACATACCTGGTTGTTTTTCCCTTTCTGATGGCATTTGCTTTGCATCTCTGGGGAGGCCTCCCAGCGGATCTGGAGACAGGGAAAGGGAATGGGCTGATGTGCTGACCCCAGTACCCTTGTCTTTCACCATTATCTGTGGGACCAGGTGACAGGACTCTAGGGAACAGGGGAAACTGGGGTACAGTAAGTTTCAGGAGTGACCCTGGATGGTAAAGGAGACCTGGCTTGGGAAGGGCAGTGCTGTCTGACCAGAGGGCTATGGAAGGCTCGCAGGGCGTCCAGGAAATTGAGGTCCCAGGGAGCTGGATAAAGTTGGAGACCTTCTGGGTGCTCCAGGTTCTAGGGGCTAACCTCTTTGTGCGCCCCATCTCCTATGTCACGGGCATTGAGAGAGAACAGGGCACCTCGGGCTCCAACCAGCAGTCTTGCGGAGGACTCCTCCAGCAGCAGTGTTGAGTAGTTCTGGGCTTGACCCTTGAAGTGCCGGGTCCTAGAGAGCTCTGGGGAGAGTGGGAGTAGTGAGCCCAGCTCTGGGGCTGCCTCTCTACTCCCAGACGTGGCTCCTGCTGCCTTTCAAAGTTGCAGTGGCGGAGGGGGGGGTGTCTAACCTTCATAGGGGATGGTCATCCGCGGGGTGGCATCTAGTTCTCTGGATGGTCTCCGCAATGAGGGTCCAGGGACGGCCGTTGCTGTGAGGAAGCTCAGGAAGAGGGCCCAGAGCCTCCCCCACATTTTCCTGGGGAGGCCCACACTGGTAAGAACCCCCAGGGGAGCCAGGGCCAGAGCCACAGGGGAAGAACAGTCACAGGGGTCAAGGTCCACAGAGGTCACTTGGAAGGTCAGGGGTCATGGGGCCAGGGAGGGTCCTGGAATCGAGGGGACATGGAATCACAGGGTTGTGTGGCCATGGAATCCCAGGTTAGAGGTCAGAGGGAGGGATGGATCACACACTGCCTTTCTGCATCAAATACAAACTCCATGGTGGGAGGGAGTTGTTGTAGGGTCATAGAGGGGTTGCAGGTCACTGATGGGATCACCCTGCCCCAACAGAAGGACTAGTCCTGGTTCTCTGAGGTCCGTTTTCTAAAGAAAAAAACAGGAAAAAAAGCTCTTTGATCTGTATGTGGGTAGAAGGTAGATGGCATCATCCCCAGAGTTCAGGGGGCACCTGTGGACGAAGGCCCCCAGAATCCCACGTCAGGATCACCTCACTGTCACTCTATCTACCTCTCTGCTCTGATGCAAAATTGGGTGGAACTTGCCCTCCTTACAAGACCCTAGATTCCTCCCAGCCCAAACCCAAAGTCATGGCCCTCCTCTGACCAAGTCAGAAGCTAAGCTAGGCCTCCATCTCGACTGGAGCTCCGTTTTCAGGGAGTACGCCTTCTCTTAGCAACAATGAGTCCCAACTTGGGGCAGCAGTTGCCCTGGCTGCCTGCGGGGGTGCCTTATGCCAGAAGGCTTGGGCAGAGACATTTAATGGGCCTTTGTTTATTTTGTCCCGTTTTCCCTTTGTTTTTTCTTTTCCCTGGCCTGAGCGCTCCCTCTGGAATTTCTCTTTAATTAGACGTTTCTCCTCCTCAGCATTCCTCTCCGAGAGGGTGCACATCTCTACTCTGCCCATGCGAGTCCATACTGCACCCGCTGGCCAGGCATCCACACGTGCCCCTGCCTGCAAACAGGCACTCGTAGACATGGCGGCGGGTGTGGGGGTGTGTGTGTTGGTCTCTGGGCCCTGGGGCTGCACAGGTGTAAAGTCTGTGCCAGAGGCTCTAGTGTGCAAGACCATTTGAGACATAAGCAACATGGAAAAAGTGAATGATAAGACCCATGAGTTCTTGGCCACCTCTCCTGGCACAGCTTGGAGACTATTCCCACGCCTGGACCCTCAAGCCAACCAGCTGGGGATGGGGTAGAAGTAGGTGGCAGGCCTTCTGTGACCTCTGTAATAGGCCTGACCTCTGAGCTGGCTCTTGAAAACTTCTTTGATGAGGCCGGTGTAAAGCAAGCCTGACCCACCCAGTCTCATCAGACACCCACAGACAGGGCCACAGGGCCACTGGCCTCTCCCCTCCTTTCCAGGTCAAATATTAACTATGTGGCCTTGAAGAGAGGGGAAGGACCAGGAACTGGCCAGAGGGAGAACAGAAATTTGGAGCATTTATTTAAGAGGTAAAGGTCAGCACTGTAGAGGTCAGAGCCCAGGGGGTAGAATGTAGTATAAGTGGAGAGAAGAGGGTCCTTGGACCACAGAAAGGGCATCAGCTCTTGGTTTGGGGGTTGAGCAGCAGGAAGTCACAGGCAAACTGCCCATGCCCCACCTCTCACTGTGGAGGCGCACCTGTTTATCTTTGGGGCCTCCTATTTGCTTAGTGCGGAAGCAGCGGGTGGAGGTGGGGGGGCAGCGGAGAGCCCTATGGCTAAGAGTTATCAGCCCTAGGATTGGGCAGGAGGAACACTCCCTCCCCCAGTGACCCCAGGTCAGAGGAACCACTCTGAGTGTGGCTCACAGCAAAAGTCAAACATAATCCAGAGAGGTGTAACACACACGCAATAGGTGCACATACACACATGTTCACAGACATACACACATGTTCACAGGGCTGTGAACACGTGTACTCACAGGAGAGTCATGCAAATGTACATTCACAGGGAGGTTTGTCCATGCATATGTTCATGTAAAAGCCTGCCAGATGTGTTCACACACATTGACAAATAAGGTTGTATTCACATCCACTCATTCAGCAGGTCACACAGCCTCAGAGATTGACAAGGAAGGTTATAAACCCACACACGTGCATCTGAAGGATTGTACACCTATTCACAGAAAGATCCAGCACATACACACATTTGTGTATGGACATGCACATAAACCCACCAATACAGTGGATCAGGCATGTTCATGTTCACATGAACAGTACTTAAACAGTACTTAAACACACAATTACATATATGCAGAGACAAGCATATGTACAAAGAGGGGTCCAGTTCTCACTGCAGGCTTGGAGGCTATCGGTGCCCACTGAGGTGCAGAGCCTCCCTCCCTTCCCGAAAGTTCCAATTTTAAGGCCGGATTCCAAGTGTGTGTGTAGTGATGTGGGGAGGCATCTGACCTCCGATGCTCAGATGGGATGGGCCTCTCTGCAAAGGAGGGGAGGGGTACCTAACCCAGGTGGAGGGAGGCCCCTAGCTTTAGCAAAGGAAAGGTGGAGTGGATGGTGTAACTTAGCGCTGCTCTACTCCGACGTATAGACCGCTGTTGGAAATGTGGGAGCTGGGCAGGGCCTCCCAGCCCCCATTTATTTAACCTGTTGGGAGGGAGGGCGGGGCTAAGCGAGGGGGCGGAGCTGCTGCCCTCCCTCCCCCAGTGGCCACAAGGCTTCAAGGTCTCCAGTCCACACCCCACACTCCACCCCCAGTACAACAGTTTGGGTTCCTCCCCAGGGCCAGTCCCCTGAACTCTGGTCACCTTCCGAATATTAGATCCTAGGGCTGAAGAAATTGAGGGGAGAACCTCCTCCCCGCAAAACAGGATCGATGTTGGATCAGCAGGCTCTCGACCTTCATCCCAGATGTCCACCTGCTTAGTGTAGGCGGCATCCCCCTCTGCCCAGTAGGATGGCCATCTCTTCTGGCCTGAGAGCCCCTCCCCCGCTACCCTCTCCTTCCATCACCCTGTACGGTCCGCGGGTCTTCCCTCTCCTCAGATCTGATCTCAGTCTCTAGCTGCAGCTCGAGGACAAGCTCTCCTTCGATCCTGCTGGACGCCAGGAGACATGACCCAGATCCCAGGGAACACTGTTCGCCACGCGGGTCCCCGCCCCGCGCCGGTCCCCGACTCCGCGGTGGCGGGTCTGCTTCCAGCACGGCCCGAGGCCTGCCCCGCGCCCCTCTAGAGCCTTTATGCGTGACCGGGAGACTTGCCGGCGAGAAAGGCCTGGCCCAGCCTGGAGGGTGGAATGGACATGGGGAAGGCCTCCTGCCCTCCACCCGCCCGCCCCAGGCCCCGCCGCTGCCGCCCGCACTCCCTGCCTCTCACCTTTGCGCTCGGATCCCGGGCCATAGAGACGGCGATGCGCTGCTCGGCGGCCCCACAGCACCAGCTGCGGGAGGAAGGGGCCGCGGCCGGAGGCGGGGCGGGGGGTGGTGGAGGCGGAGCCGGGGGTGGGGCGGGGGCTAGAAGGCGGGGTCAGGGAGGCGGGGCCGACTGGGTGGGGTGCAGGGAAGGGCGCCGCTCTCTTCTTTAGCGCCCCCCACCTTACACAATAGAGAAGGTTTGAGGCCGAGACTCCTACGGCCTCCGGGCATCTGGCGTCCTCCGCCCCCTAGGGCCGTGGCCCCCGTATTGCCCCCTAGTGGTGACTTTATCATCCCATGCACTCTCGATGGGCTTAAAGCTCACCTTCCCTCTCCTCTGTCCCTAGGACCCTTCTGACTTACCTAGTGCTGGGGACTTACAAACCTCTCCTCTGGGGGCTTAACTTTCCGAAGGCCCTCTGACCTGTCCTCTAATCTGGACCTCACTTCTTGCGCTCCTGCCACCCTCTTCTGCTCTCTGCCTAGGGTGCAGTGGGCCACAGTAGGTACGGCCGAGCATAGGGGAAGCTCTGAACACAGAACGGGATCTGGATTCCCAGCTCAAGAGCCTCCAGCTGCTTAGTCCTTCAGCTTGAAGTCTGAGTAGGTCGGGCTTGGAGGGATGAAGTAACAGCCTGCCCAGAAGTTCACAGAGACAATGCTGTTTTTCCCGATAAGTAAGCCACAGCAGTTTGCGCTTGTCCACTCAACCAAACCTTACAATAACTGGGGTTTACCTCTCAGGGACTGGGTCACTCAGATAACTGCCTTTCCTTCCAGCTCATGTTCAACATCATTTTTACTCCAGGTCTTCCAGTGAGCTCTCCTCATAGGCAATCAGATATCCTGTCCCTCTGGCTCAATCACCTCACCTATAAGGAAACTAGAAAGCCCCCCTCAGAATCGACTCCCCAACCAGGGGAGATCCCGGATGGTCCTTCCATGCAAACTTTGTGCTGCAGGTTGCCAGCAACTCAGACTATACACCTTTGCCTCATGGGCTGTCAAACCCTCTAGGGTCTAAATCAAACCAGGGCTGTAGCTATGACCTGGCCTGATCCTCCCCCTTCCGTCATCCGTGCCAGTATTGTAATAGGCCCAAGACCAGGACTAAAATGAGGAAGGCCACAGGGACACAGATAACCGACTCTTGCATGTGCCTGGGAGTCAGAGCTCTGGAGAAGCAGGGGGGTTAGGAGAACAGGCAGATACACGCTGGCCTGAAGGAGGGTGAACAAGATTCAAATGGCTCTGTCATTATTGAACTAAAAGGACTCTGGGAAAGACATGCCATCGCTCTTTCCTGAATTCCCCACAGCTCAGTTTGGCACTTCATCAGTCAGTCTCGTAGTTTGGGCTGCCGTGTGTGACTGCAGATCGCTAGACAGCAGGGCCCACGCTACACTTCCGCCTCCCCCAGCGCTCTGCAAATAGGATGTGTGTATGTGGAGGGGGAGGTAGCTGGGAAGAAATGCTTATGTTAAAGTGTACACACACTGTTAGACTAGCCAGCTTCATTTTAAAAACTGTACCCTCTTTCTATCCTGAGAGATTCATAGCTCCATTTTATAGATGAGAAAACAGGCTCTAAGAGGTTAAGTGGCTGGCCTTGAAATTCTTTCTTGTTTACAGAGAGGATATAATCAGTTCTGGAAAAGCCTGAGAAGAGGGAAATGGGGTACACCCGAAGGGGAATTATCAAAGGCCTAAGTGTGCAAGTTCGTGCACAGATGTGTACTGGAGGAGAAGGCAGAAAGGAAGGGGTATGAAAGAGAAAAGGGAATTTAATGTGATGGGATTGGAAGGTTGCTAGTGGGAAACAGAAGGGATAGTTTGGGAGGGACCATAGAAGAAAATCCCAATAGAGAAAGGAAGTCCAAGCTGGGAAGTCCAGGAAAGACATGGCTAAGAAAAAGAAGTCTGTAGTCCTGTGGGAAAGTGGATTGGGGGTGGGAGTGGGAGACAGCAGAGGGAGGGCCGGAAGATGGCTAGTCCTGCAGTACCAGACAGGAGACTGGACCACAGGGGCCCAGTGGGCTACACGACACAGCTCCTCTTGTTCTCATAGAACTCACGGTGCCCACTTCAGGTCCCTGTGCAGCTGCAGTGATCAGGTGGCGGGCTGAGCATCCCACTTGCGCCTATACCCTGTGAGGCAAGCCTTTCTCCTCAAAGGTGCCCAGATGGCAGACTCAGAACCTCACACGTTTCAAATGAACAAAAGGTGTGACAATGCGGAATCCCAGCATGGCGCTTCCTGATAATAGAGATTTACATCACAATCCACTTCTCTCTGCCGTTCTCCACTTGAGGCTCAGAACCTAATGATCGGATGGGATGGCAATTAAACGGAACTTTCTGTAGAAAGCTTCTCTGACAATGCTCTTCTCTGCAAATCAAGCTGATAAAATATGAATGAGGGGAATACTGACAGTGGGAGAGACTCAAAATCAAAGGAAGAAATGAATCCTAACCTAGCCACTGAATTTGTGTCCTGGGACACAGGCAGGGCATTCTGTGAGCTGGTTCTTTCTCAGCCTTCAAGTCACTACCCTGGCTGCTTCCCAGGGTGGCTAGGAGAGGATCCCATCTGAAAAGATTCTGGTGTATGACTTCACAAGCACAGACCGTACAATGCTGTTTTGTTTTTGCTAGGCTATTCTCCCCAACTCCGCTGTAAGAAAATGCCTGTTGTTCTCTGCCACCTACACACCAGCATTTGGCTCCAGGCTTCGCACAGAGCAGCTACTCACTGTATAGCAGGGATCCTAGGTGAAGGGGGTCGGTATGAACTCCTGAAACTCGAGCAGAGGTTCCCTGAGGCAAAGAACTCTGGCCTAGTCAGGTTGTCCTGCTTCCTGTCCTCTGTGGTTGCATTTCGGTTCCTGCTTTGCTGTCTCCACCTCTGGTTTGCCCAGCACTCTCCCTTTAGGTGGCGTGATCTTTATTTGGGCCACATACACAGCTGAGGTCCTTCTTCAGTAGGGACTGTCACCAGGGCATCAATGCTGTAGTCTCTGTCCCACTGTGCCTCAGAAGCCTGTTTTGCCTGTTAATTTTTCCTCCCAGCCAGTCGTCTTGGAGTCAGACCCAAAGCTGGGCCTTCTGGCTTGCCCTCTCTTGACTCCAGCCTGGGGAATGGTTAGCAAGGAAAAGGGAGTGTCAGGATATGACAACTGATGGAAAATCACCACCTACCACCCCTTCTCAGATTTGGCATGCTGAGTCCTAAAAAAGTCATAAATTTATATATACATGTGTATATATACATATATATTTTTTTCTTTTTTAAATTTTATTTATTTATTTATTTATTTATTTTTACCAGTAGAGACAGAGCTGGACAGAGAAGGCTCTGGAGCTGTCAGAAGGAAGAGAGCATACCTACACTACAATTTTAAGGTATGGTTTGCTTAGATGTCAGTGAACCAAGTGCCTTCATTCAACTTATTTTTTTAAGTAATCTCTACATCCAACATGGGGCTCAAACTCACAACTCGAGTAGCATGTTCTGCTGACCAAGCCAGCTAGGTGACCCTCCTTAAGTTCAATTTTAACTGTCATCTGAGAAGAGCTTCAAATTAGAGGTAAATGATACCTAGCATATATGCCAGGCACCTTGCTACATACTTTTCATGCATTATTCCCTTAATCCTTATAAACTCTGAGATAGACACATTATTCCTTTCAATAGAGGAAGAAACTAAGGTTCAGATAGGTTAAGTAACTTGCCAAAGATCAAACGGTTGGTTTGGTCAATCTGGGATGTGAGGTCAGGACTAAGGTCAAAGTCAAGGCCCTGAACTTGCACAAGGCTATACTGCCAGCATCCCAGTACTTAAGGCAGTACCTTTGCTTTTGTCTGGCTGTTACTCCCACACTCCTCTACCCCAGTCAGAAAAATGCTCACAAGTGGTCTTCTCCAAAGCAGTCTGTCAGAAGGGAGAAATACTGGCATGTTCTGGAACCTGAGGCCTCTGGCAACCATGCCTAGCCCTTCTATGAGCTCATAATAGTTTCTCCTGTGAGTTGTCAACTTGTGTCTCCCTTTAGCTGGCATACGCACAGCTTTATCTGCCTGGCAGGTGCGAGGTGGTCCTGAGCCCTGCTTCTGTATCATATGGCTTCCCCTTTCCTTGACCTAGGCTCTAGAACAAGGGAGCCAGGTCAAAGGGATTTCTTTCTAGTCCTCTTTGGCCAGTAACAGTATTTGCACCCAGATGACAGAAGGTACTGAGAGAGATCTGTTTGTGTTGTTCATCATGAGAGATCTGTTTGTGTTGTTCATCACTGAATCCAATTCTCAAGAGTGCCTAGCATGTAGTAGGTACGCAATAGTTGTTGAATCATCCGAGTGAATGAGGTAATGTAAGAATGAGATTACTGAACTGCTGGCCACAAATTATGCAGCACATTATTAAGTAGTTTATGTAAAAGTGAACTGTGTACAACTATAGCTTTATGTACTCCAGAAACAAGCGACATCAAGCCAAAAAAACAGACTGAAGAATCCAAAGCAAGAGGAAAAACCAATCAGTTTAAAAACTAGGGGGCAGGGAAGAAATAGGACATTCCAGATATTTAACCGTCTCCCACTCCCAAACAAATATTACCGAACACATGTTCAAACTGAGAAAAAGCATTTTTAATAACACACACATACATTCATGGGACTTTAAACAAGATGTAGTAAAAAAATCTTTAAAAAAAAAAAAAAGAGAAAAGAAATCTGCATTTACTTGTAAACTGCCTAAGAGCTGGTGGAATAACTGGCTGACAGGACTGCCCAGGGAAAGCAGATGCACAGATGACAAGGTGCCCCAGCACTGTAAATGAGCAAGAAATAACCATCGCAGAGCACGCTCCACATGCCCAGCCACTAGTACCGTATTGCCTCCTTAGAGACAAACCAGGACAGTCTCTTCCCTAATTTTCTAACTCAGTTACTTGTTATTGGGTCACCTCTTAAATTTTTTATTTTTAAATTTAAAAATTACCCTTGGTTTAAAGACTCCACGCATTATTACTGGCCAGTCCCCCACCAACTATACTTGTTTGGACAGAAATAAAAATGCAAATGCTCCTGACTGAGCCTGGATGACAACACGCCTTTTTTCTCTCTCTTACATCTGGGGAGATTTTTGTGAAGTCAAAAGCAAGCTATTATTTGTACTTCAAAACAAAACCAAAATGCCAACCTTCCAAAAGGTGACAAAGGCACCGCTGCCGTCAGAAGATAGACAGGAAATGTACAAATGCTGTTACTTTACTGCTACATCAATGCATTTTGTGCATGGAGAGCCTCTTCACTTAACATGATATAACTAAGGGAATTGTATTTTCCGATAACAAGAAAAGCAGTTCAGAAAAGGCAAACAGTTACACACAAAAGCATAAACACTTACAAGTACCTTAATTTTCAGCTTGCAATAAGGGTAATAAGTTTGACATACATATCCAGAAAATTAGACAAGGTTATTTTTGGCACAGTAATATTGCCAAACACACCACCACTCAGTGCAAGCTTTGTTTGCCAAGTCCCAAAAGTGGCCTGACATTTTCTGTGCAATGAACATTTTCTCGCCCCCCACTACCATCCCATTCACTGGGCAACAATAGCAGGAGGGAGACAGAACATGGGGACTCAAGAGGGAGAAGGATAATACTTGATTTGGGAGAAAAGTCATGGGTTACTGTGCTAAAAGAGAATCATCCAGAATTTGTATGAGAACCCAATGCAAATACTGACTGGAGTTATGACCTGGAGATGGAGACATCTACCAGAGTCATAAATACAAGGGCTCAAACTGATGTCTGGCCATTTTTAAAGGGACAGGTGAAGTATTTTTCTCTAATGAAGAAAGACAATTAAAAATAGAGACTTTTCTTACTGGAACTGCTAAATAAAAATGTATCAAAGTGGTTTTAAATTTGATGAGCAGTTATCTCTTGAAACTGCAATACAAAAGGGTCACTTAAAAAAAAAAAACCTGAATAACCCACTTGTCCCCCCGTCAATGTACACGATTAGAAAATATTTACACACTGTAATTACAAGCAATATAAGCAGTATTTTATACTTTGAGTTTTTGTACACTTTACACAATGCAAAATGAGAAAAATATGAACACTTATAAAATTACACACAAATAATGTATTTACAAAGTATTAAATTACAAAGAGTGAAAGCCCCCATTGTTGGGCAGATAGATGCCAGAGTTTCAAGCTTCTGTCAAATAGAACTCTTTGTATCTATCTCATTAACCATAAGTGGCATTTTCTAATAATACCCTTGAGAGGTAGTATCAAGATAATAATATTCTTACCAGTAAACTCAACACAGAATAAAACTTTTGTTGGTCTGACTCTTGGAGCCTCATTCAGTCGGGGTTCTCGGGAGTTGATTTACGTCTTCCCTATAAAATCTCTAACTGCTCAATGCTTGACATGGGCTCAAAAGTTACTTATACTATTGTAAATGATAAATTTAAGATAAAATGCTTTTTACTCCTAAGCCTCAATTTAGAGGTAGAAAGCTATTTTTAAAAAAATTATTATCTCCCCTCTCAAACCATAAATCTCAAGTCCAATTCCCTTCCTCTCCATCATCTCTTCCCCCACAACTGGAGACCTCAGAATGCTCAGGAAAGCAGTGTCATCCAAGTCAATATTGAAGGAAAAAAGTTGTTGACATTCTCATTCAAGAAACAAACCCCCGCCCCAAAAGGGACACTCAGTCAACAAAAGAATTTTTCAGTTAGTTAGTAAGAGTCTATTACTACCAAAGGCTTCAAAGGGCCCTTGGGCTAAGACCAGCATGTGCACTTCTACTAACCCTTCACCATTTAAACCCAAGGATGGCTTTCCAGTGTTTAAGAATATTTAGAGCAGCTGTGGTTTTCAAGTGCAACAAATTTAAAATACAAGCACACACACGCGCGTGCACACACACACATACACACACACACGCACACACATGCGTGTGCAATGTCCCAAAGAATAAACACCATCCAGGTCTCTGCCAAGCTTATATACTCATGAAAGTAAGGGTTTTGGAAACTTGTCCAGATCTTTAAGCTTCTATACTATATCTGTAATATGGCTAACCAAGGGCCAGGATTCTAAGATTTAGCCAAGATTCTAAGATTTAACCAGTATTTAAAAAATTATATATACATTTAAAAGGAATCCAAAACAAACTGCTTACGAATGTTTTGGCATGAAAACAGAGACACTATTTTATAGCTTAACTTCTTCCCCTTAAGGGGGATCTGGCAATATACCAAATTTCTGATTCTTAACTGTTTAAATGTATTTTAAAAACCTTACAGATTTATAATCTTGAATAGTGAAGGAAAATGTATGTATTGAAACCTCCCTGTGGTTTATAGCAATTACAGAAGAGATTTATTCTTTTTGTTATTAATCTCAGTTCTAAGTCTTCTTTTTGAGTCTTAAAATAACCAAGGGCAAAATGAAACCCAACTGGAACTTGGTCTTGACTTCCATGTCCAACTACTCAAGTTGGTCCAAACCCTTTCCTACATACTTCCTGTGATTATCCAAGTGCCATAAATACACCCCCCCCCCCAAATAAAAGGATAACTGGCTTACAATTTAGCAAAAGAAGTTAACAGGGGTAGGTTAGACATGCAACTATTAGTTGCTTCTACCACTCCCCTCTTGTTATAGGATGCTGCTCTTTTTAAAATGTCAGTTGCTTTAAAATTAAGCAGATCATGTTTCATATCTGCTTTAGAAATGGCAATTTCTTCATTACCAGCTTCATACTAGATATTCAAGTGGCACATTTGCAGCACATTTTCTTAGCATTCCACTGGAGTTTGTAGCATTCTTTCTACTCCTCTAGGAAATGATCTTATTGAATTTCTCTTGGTTCATATTTTTGCTGCTTCAAATCCTGTTATGAATCTGGTACCCAGAAGTCATGAAGCTGCCCCTAGAAAAGGGAAGGGGGAAAAAACAGGATAAAGAAAATCAGATTATATATTAATCCTTATAAAACTACTAATCATCAAACAGGATTTTGCTAAAAGAAGTAATAAAATCTTTATATTATATATTTCTCTGAACATTTATGGTAATCAGAATCAGTTTTCACATTTTGTGGTCCAACAATTAACAATTAATTTTAAGAAAGTACAGAATAAGTGCAAGATGTTTTCCTCACCAACACACACATGTGGAGGATCATATTTAAGAAATTAAATAAAATGTTAAGGTGACTAACAGAAAAGTTTTGGTATTAAATTCATTTATTTTAATACCACATCAGCAAAAGATGGCCAGGCTAAAACAAGATCTTTTGGGATCAGAAACTGAAGTTAACAAGAAAACATTAGTTTAAGACTTCTCAAAGGCTGTTCTCAAAGAGCAGGCATATCTTATTAAGGCCAGTAACACCAAGAGATTCAAAATACAGAAGAGTTGAGATTACTTTTTCTAATTAATCTTCAGTGCTCCTGTTGCTTTGACATAAACTATAAGCAACTTCTAGGTCCTGTCTACTAAAATTATGGTTCTTGGACCAGCAACACTGCCATAAATTTGAGAACCTGTTAGAAATGGAGCATCTCTCAGGTCCCACTCCAGACCTAACGAATCAAAATTGGCGTTTCAATAAATTGATGCCTATACTCACATTAAAATTTGAGAAGCATAATTTTAGACAATAATATATCCGTTAGTTTGTAAAAGGCAAATTTATAGTATAGCAAATTTAATACCAGTTGCTTACACAATGCCCCTCTTAAGCAAAGTCCCCTTAGATAGGATACCAAAAGCCTAACAAATGGAAAAATAATAAATAAAACTGGACTTCATCACAGCTAAAAAACTTTTGTTCTACAAACGATACTATCAAGGCAATGAAAAGACAATACACAGAATTAGAGACTATATTAG
Organism: Mustela nigripes; assembly: GCF_022355385.1. Classification (NCBI taxonomy): domain Eukaryota; kingdom Metazoa; phylum Chordata; class Mammalia; order Carnivora; family Mustelidae; genus Mustela; species Mustela nigripes. The sequence goes on along the minus strand of NC_081560.1, from coordinate 164,728,376 downwards.
CAAATTATATACTTAACAAGGGACTTGTATTTGGAACAAATGGAAATTTTCTACAATTCAATAATAAAAAGATAAAAAGCCCAATTAAAAAATGAGCAAAGGATTTCAACGGACTTTCTCCAAAGAAGCTACATGAATGGACAGCAGGTATATGAAAAGATTCTCAACATCATTCATCACTGGGAAGTATGAATTAAAACCACAATGAGGTTCTACTACCAACCCCCTACTATAGCTATAATCAAAACCACAGATAATAACAAGTGTTAGCAAGAATGTGGAGAATTTAGAAACCTTATATATTTTGGTGGGAATGTAAAAAGTGCAGCCACTTTGGAAAACAGTCTGGCAATTCCTCAAAACATTTAACATAGAATCACCACACAACCCAGCAATTCTACTCCCAGGTATACACCCAAAATATTTTCATTTGAAAACATGTTCACACTAAAACCCGTGTGGTATTGTTCATGGAAGCATTATTTAGAACAGCCAGGAAGTGGAAGCATAATCAAATGTCCATCTAGTAAGTGGATAATTCATATAATGGAATATTACTTGACAACAGAAATGACAAAGATGCTACAACATGGATTCACCTAATATTATGTGAAAGAAGCCAGTCATAAAAGACCAAATAGTATATCGTTTGACTTAGAGGAAATGTGAGTAGGAAAATCTATATAATATAGACAGAAAAAACAGCGGTCACCTAAAGGCTTGGGGGGAGCTGGGGATAGAAATATAGGTGGTTGGGAAATAGGCAGTAGCTGCTAATGGCTTCTGGGATTTCTTTCTGGAGTGACAAAAATGTTTTAAAGTACGTTAAAACATTTGGTGGTGGTGGTCACACAACTGTACGTATACTAAAAACCACTTTAAAAAAAAATTTTTTTTTTATTTTTTTATTTTTATTTTTTTTAAAGATTTTATTTATTTATTTGTAAGAGAGAGAGAGTGAGAGCGAGCACAGGCAGACAGAGTGGAAGGCAGAGTCAGAGGGAGAAGCAGGCTCCTTGCAGAGCAAGGAGCCCGATGTGGGACTCGATCCCAGGACGCTGGGATCATGACCTGAGCCGAAGGCAGCTGCTTAACCAACTGAGCCACCCAGGCGTCCCCACTTTTTAAAAAATTTTTTAAAAGATTTTATTTATTTATTTGACAGACAGAGATCACAAGTCGGCAGAGAGAGAGAGGTGAAAGCAGGCTCCCTGCTGAGCAGAGAGCCTGATGTGGGGCTCGATCCCAAAACCCTGGGATCATGACCTGAGCTGAAGGCGGAGGCTTTAACACACTGAGTCACCCAAATGCCCCTAAAAACCACTTTAAATGAGTGAAATATGATACATGAATTTTATCTCAATAAAGCTATTAAGAAAAATGCTCCCCATGAAATATCAACCACCTTTGAGGCAATGTGACATTTTAAAATGGGCTCAACCATCTCTGGAAATAAGTTAATAAACAGAAAAGCAAACAAAAACTAAAAAACATACACACATTATTATACTGGAGTTTGCAGTTTATCTTAAGATATCTAGAAGAAAGTGCTGTGTAATAATTTATTTCAAACAACATAAAAAGTTACCATTTAGCAAAACTACTAAGAATAAATAAAAAACTTTAATAAAATGACACCTGAGTAGGCCGACAGTTCTGGATTATTTCCTGCCATTTTCCATGTATCCTGGCAACCAGGTCTTTTACCTTAAAAACATCAAAAAGGGGAAAAGTAATCAGATCAAAACATCCTTAACTAAAATCCACTTAATGCTTGATAAAAGATCTGATAGTTGTGACAGGCCCACACCCAACAATTCAATTTAATTTCTGCCAAGAAAGAAAAAAACTGCTCTTTTTCTGGAGGGGCTTTCAAATCACAGAGATTAATGTAAGACTCCTCGATTACCATAACCTAAATTACTGCATGCTTAGGACTCTATTTTCCCATTAGTTACTAAAGATCATCCAGAAAAAATGTGCTCCTTTCCTGCCTGCAAGATACTTATATTTTCAACTTGCTGGCTTTTGAACACCCACATAGATAAGCTCAGGTGTGGGTTTGTTATAGGGCCCAAGGCTTTGACTGTCCTTATCTTTCCAACTTCTATTTGAAAGACTCAAGGCCACAAAAAATGGCTGTCATTTGTTCCTTTCCACATGATCAGAAGATCCAAAATTTACTGTTCTGCCTCTCCACATTTCTGCAAAGTACTACAAAACCCCTTCAAATACAAGGTATATTCCTGTGTTTGAAGGTTTAGTGAGTCTCTGCATGAAACTTAAACTTTCCTACCACTCTAGAGATTCTCAATTAGCTCTTAAACATAACTGCTTAAGAAAAATGTTCTAAACAAGTCAGGAATTTTATAGCTGTTTTAAGTTTATAAAATAAATTAAAAAGTCTACTTTCTTCTCCATTTAGAGTTCAGCAGATTCAGTTTCTCCAAAATAATCACCTTTTCTATTACAGGTTGTGAAGAGGCAACTCCTCAGCAGACCATCCCCCAATGCAATTTCCATAGACCTCTTGTGTCTCTCTCCACTCTAAGAGAAGCCCTGGCACCAATCTATACAGGCTCCTGGCTTTAAGAAACAAAGACCTTGGGTGGTCCCTTTTTAGCACATCTGTCAGCAGTAGCTACTACCACCAAGTTCTACGGGCCAGTAACTCTAGTCAATGTTCAAAAGAATGTGCTTTGAAACTATGGTTTCCACTCTTAAGTCAAAGAGCTATCCCCTACATATTTCTGAAAATCTGCAATCTGATACAACTTCATTAGGTGCTCATCTCTGTATTTAACTGAAATCTACTAAAATAAATACACATACTGAATCCAAATGGGCATTGCTGAAATGATTAACCTTTATAGCTAATTAATTTAAGATATAAAGTTACAAAGCTGAAACTTCACATTTACTGACTTATCCAAACACAATGGCAAAAAAGAATCAGCTTTACATTACAAATGCTAAAAGATGATTTGGAATAAAAAATCCTTAAAAGTTTTTTTTAAAAAGTGTTCAGTGTCTTAGGTAAAACTGTTAAAATCACTGTTTTAATACTCAAGTTGCTTTCCTAACTCTATACTCATAGTCAGCTTTTCTACTGTCTTTGAATGTACTAAATGCTTAAGAAAAAAGCTTATTAGCAAGCTTACTGCTGAATCATTTCCATCTTAGAGCTCAGACTGGGTGAGCAGGACTTAGAAACCTGAAGAATCCTTCTTTAACACATTCTCTAATGGATCATTCAAAGAACAACAGCTAACCTATTTCTTCTCCATGAACAAAACAAGTTTTCAATTGTCACAAAATTGTTTTTAATCCCTGAAACTAATTTTGGCATAAAAGTCTTAATTTGTATAATGACAAAATAAACTTACTAGTGTCTTTTTTTTGGGAAGATATTATTTGTCAGAGAGCGAGTGCGTGAGCACACATAAGCAGGGGGAACAGCAGGCAGAGGGAGAAGCAGACTCCCTGCTGAGCAATGAGCCTGATGTAGGACTTGATCCCAGGACCCTGGGATCATGACCTGAATTGAAGGCAGAAGATTAACTGACTGAACCATGCAGGCATCTCAATAAGCTTCATCTCAGTAAGTTTCATCTCCATTGGAGATGGAGGCATCTCCAACGAGTACTGGAAGAACTTTCTCTTCAGGTGTCAGGAGTTTTAGAATTGAGTATAGTAAAATGAAAAATACATTTGTCTTGAGATTTTTTTTCCCCTTCACTTTTTTAAAAAAAGTTATTTCTTCACCCAATGAAGGGCTCAAACTCACAACCCCAAGATGTAGAGTTACATGCTCTACTGACGGAACCAGCCACGCACCTTTCCTTTCACTTTTAATTTAGCTACAAGTATTTAGTAGAAACTAACTTCTGTTATTAATAGAGAAAATCGTATTTCTCATTTATATGCTCTTTTTAAAAAAGATTTTATTTATTTGAGAGAGCGAGAGCCAGAGAGCATGAGAGGGGTAAGAGAGCATGAGCAGGGTGAAGGGCAGAGGGAGAAGCAAATTCCCCGCTGGCGGGGGGGCACCCCCAATGGGGGGCTTAATCCCGGGACTCCAGGATCATGACCTGAGCCAAAAGCAGATACTTAACTGACTGAGCTACTCAACCCCCACCCCCTTTTTAAAGGGGTGCTTCTCTTCCTCAAATATTAATGTAATCAAAGCTAGACAACAATGACAACAAAAACCCCTAACATTCCTTATGAAAAACACACACTTACTTTAGTTCTGTAAAACAGCCTTGCATCTTCTCTAATATCACACTTAACATGCTTTTCCAAAGCTCCACAGAGGTGCACGAAGTGTTTCTGTGCAAAACAAACATGAGGGATGAAAACAACTCTGAAGCATTGCAAATTAACACAGGGATGGTGCCGTTAGAACTAACAATCAAAAAAAAAAAAAAAAAAAAAAGAACTAACAATCATTTAAAAATCTACACTTACTATATATATACACACATATATATACACACATACATACACATATATATATACACACATACATACATACTGCCAGCCGTAAAAAGGACGAGATTTTACCATTTGAGACAAACAGATAAACAGATAAACCTACAGAGTGTAGACATCAGAGCATAGATATCATCCCAGTTTATACATTAGGAGAGTTGCCTAGGAAGTATTAAAGAATTTGCTAAAGTTAACCAAGACTGGTAGTTAGGGAAAAGCCAACCATTTAACCTAGGCTTCCTGACTTCTAACTCAAGTGCATTCCTTTTACTATCTCACAACTGCCCTAGTAAAGGAGTACCAAAAATACTCCCAGTATTGAATTACCAACAACCATCCTTTTACCTCAGTTCTCAACTCTCAAGGTTACTTATGAATTTCTTAACAGCAGTAAGTAAAAAATATCATTCATTTTATAATTTTGTTTGCTAGAATGTATCTAAGTCTCTAAATCCAGAAATGCTAAGGGAAATAAATCAGACAGAAGCCAACAAATACATGATTTCACTTTTATGTGAAAACTAAAAAAGAAAAAGAAAAAACAAACAAAAAGCAGAAAGAGACCTATAGTATATGTGCTGCCGAAGCGAGCACAGAAAGAGACCTATAAATACAGAGAGCAAACTGAGGATTCCCAGAGGCTGGTGGTGGTGGTGAGAGGATGGGCAAAATGGCTGAAGGGGAGTGGGAGGTATAGATTTCCAGGTATGGAATGAATACGTCATGGGGATAAAGGGTACAGCATAGTGAATACAGTCAATGGTATTATAACACACTGTATGGTGACAGATGGTAGTTACACTTGTGGTGAGCATAGTAAAATATATAAACCTGTTTAGTCACTATGGTGTTCACCAGAAACTATAACATTGTGTGTCTACCTAAAAAACCAAAAAGCAAAACAAACAACAAAACCTAAGAAAACTCCATATGAACCAGCGTTATGTCCTTTTCACAATGACAAAGGAGATACCAAGTTTTAAAACAGGTTGGAATATCCACAGTATGAAACACGATGACTTAAGAACTTTCCCTAGAAGTATGGATTATGGTAGTATGGGAAGGACAGAATAATTCAAAATGAAAATCGTACCACGAGGAGATAATTAAGAAATGCATATATCATTTAATTGATATATCTTAACATCAATTTAATTTTGAAGGCAATATTTCTAAAGGGGAAAAAAAGTGTAGTGGGTGAAGAGATGGAGAAAAAACCAGCTAACAGCTGGTTTGGTGACCTTTGGTATCTTATTAATGTATTACACTATTGTCAAGTTAGGATGATTAAGCTACACTCCAATAAACACAACTAACATGTGCAAATAATTCTTGCCAATGATATGTTGCAAAGTTTCTATATTACTTCTCTCTTTCCAGTGTACACTGGGATTTCTATAGCAAACCCAAAGTTAACTTTTACAAAGTTTTCTTCTATATAAAGAATATTCATTCATTCCATCAATAGTGACATTTAATTAGCAACAAAGAACACTAAAAACTACCTACCCGTTGTCCAGAAGAAAAAGAATGAGAACAACTAACTTCACCAACTAAATGAAGAAGAATGTAGGTCAGGTAATATGCCTGTTAGAGAAATAAGTGAAACAAACACCCATGAATTAGCTAGCATAGATATTATCCCAGTTTACACATTAGGAGAGTTGCCCAGGAAGTATTAAAGAATTTGCTAAAGTTAACTGAGCCTGGTAGTTCGGGAAAAGCCAACCATTTAACCTAGGCTTCCTGACTTCTAACTCAAGTGCATTCCTTTTACTATCTCACAACTGCCCTAGTAAAGGAGTACCAAAAATACTCCCAGTATTGAATTACCAACAACCATCCTTTTACCTCAGTTCTCAACTCTTAAGGTTACTTATGAATTTCATAACAGCAGTAAGTAAAAAAATATCATTCACTTCATAATTTTGTTTGCTAGAATGTATCTAAGTCTCTAAATCCAGAAATGCCTAAGCTGTTGTTTGGTAACTGGCCTCAGTTATACTCAAATGTACTCTTTTGAGGTATCTTGCCCTGGATACCTGCTTTTCGAGTTCCAAATGAAGACTATCATCAATAGTGCCATTTGGCTGTTCAGCCCTTTTCTTCAAGACCATTTTCTTCAACAAATCAGAAGGCTTCATTTGCACAAGATAGCGATGTAGGACTGATATCTATCAACAGACAGAGAAGAAACTCAACAATATTAAGTAATACAGTTGCTCGCTCTTAGTCTACTTTTTTTTAGCAGTCCTCTGTTCATTTTGCCTTCTCTAATTTTATCCCTTTAGCTTTCTTTATAGTCCAGTGATACCCAATTCTCCTTTACTAAAAGTCCTCATTTGCTTAAAAGGGATTTTAAATTAAAAGGTTCAATACTTGTAATTAAGGATAAAAGCTTGAGGAAGAGACTGAATGGCATTACAATACAGGCCACACAGAATGCTTTCTCTGTGGAATTATTTGAAAGTCAGCAAAGCCGAATCTCCCTATGAGTAGAAGTCACTGAATTCTAAAAAGAATTCTTTTGATGAAAGTAAGTATCACTGAAAGGACTGACAGCCCCATATACCTGAAATTAAGTCTACCTGAGCTCTACTAACGAAACCAGTTGCGCCTTCCAATTTCTTTGTCCCACAGTGCCCTGTGCATACTTCTATCGTTGTTCTTACTACATTATACTGCAGTGGTTTATTTTGTTTCAACCTAGATTATGTTTCCAAGAGCAGAGTCTCTAATTTCATTTTTTTATTCCTTGGATCTAGTAGAGAACAGAGCATCTTGTACTGAATTGCAGTTCACAGAAGAACACATCTAGACCGGTTAGCTGTTGAGTTTTAAAATTCCAATTATGTGTAGCCCCTGTAGCTCCCTTAGTGTTATTAAGGTTTGTAAAAAGCTTTCAGGACCTTTCAGTGAAGCTTCTGTTGGACACATTTAAACCCACTTATCTATACATGATGTATTTACTACTGAACAATTACTAGAGGACAACCATGTTTAAGCTCTATAGTTTAAGGAATATTTAATATTAAAACAGGTAAAAGAGGCAATTAATGTACAATAGTTCTGCAAGTTCTAATCTTGTGATAAAACTAACCTTGATAATTATATAAATAGTCCTACTTATAGAACACATTTTGATTTTCCCAGTATTTATACATTAGTTCATCTAATTATCCACTACCAACCTATATGTTACTGAGTATTGATATCATGTCCATGTAATGGACCTTATTAGTTAAGTACCATTCCAAAGATTATATGAATAATATCATGCTTGAGAACTGAGATCTAATCCCAGAACTTGACTTAAGAACCATCGGTTTTCCTTATACCTCCCTACCTTTTCCATTAATGAAAAAAAAAACAAAAATACTATTTATACCTGCAGATTACTGGTATTAGGGATATCTTCATGTTTCTCATCCAAAAGCTTTGAAATAATCACTAGGCTGACGCACTGTCTTAATTGCCTGGAATTAGAATTTAAAAGTATTTAGAATGCATTTTAATCAATACTGTTTGAGAAGCAAATGAATGAGCCCAAAGTTCTAACTGGAAACACAGCTAGTGTTTCAAGAGAAGACAGTATAACAACTTATAAACTTTAACAAAACAGTAAAATTTTCATGTAAAATATTTGTACATAAAGTTAGAATTGCCTGCAACTCAGGCAAATCATTAAGAATCTTTATCTTTGGGGGCGCCTGGGTGGCTCAGCGGGTTGGGCCGCTGCCTTTGGCTCGGGTCATGAACTCGGAATCCTGGGATCGAGCCTTGCATCGGTCTCTCTGCTCAGCAGGGAGCCTGCTTCTTCCTCTCTCTCTGCCTGCCTCTCTGCCTGCTTGTGATCTCTCTCAAATAAATAAATAAAATCTTAAAAAAAAA
>NC_081560.1:164617792-164719891 GCF_022355385.1 Mustela nigripes | reverse complement strand
AAAAAAAAAAAAAAAAAAAAAAAAAAAGAATCTTTATCTTTGGCCCTGCTGATTTACTGAAGGAAAATTTTATTGCTCACATTTATGTTTACTAAAGGAAAAAAAAAAAGAAAAAAGCTAATTCATCCATTTTCATGATAATGTGCCACCTGTATTAAATTATAAGATAAGCTAAAATTAAAAATCAAGAGTATCGGGACACCTGGGTGGCTCAGTTGGTTAAGCGGCTGCCTTCGGCTCAGGTCATGATCCCAGCATCCTGGGATCAAGTCCCACATCAGGCTCCTTGCTCAGCAGGGAGCCTGCTTCTCTCTCTGCCTCTTCCTGCCACTCTGTCTGCATGTGCTCGCTCGCTCTCTCTCTGACAAATAAATAAATAAAATCTTAAAAAAAAAATAAAAATAAAAAATAAAAAATAAATAAAAAGTATCACAAAACGATCTATGTTAAGGATTAGAATCAGGCTGTCAATGCCTTTTCCCACACCTGACTAAGAAATAAAAGACTGATCTAACAATCAAGGAATGATGAAAGGAAATAAAGGACCCAAAAGTATTTCAATAATGTAAACACAAAAATTTTTCTTAATGTTTAATTCTCAATTTTCAATACCTTCCACGTGATGTCCAGTTAGGGACCAGCTGTACCAACCACAGAAGATTGTGCGGATGATTAGACAGCTCATTTATGGCCAGACAGAGTTCAGGCACCTGAAAAAGAATGAGCAAGATTTTCAAACAGTTAAGTGGAACGAAGTCATTCACATCCCTTCTTGTCCTATGGGAGCATTATGACAAAAAGAACACTCATTTTTAGAAACTGCATGAAGTCTAGAACCTGCTAAAAAACATACATAGTACACAGACTCAGTTTTATCTTCAACTTCAGAACACACTGAACAGATATATATTTATCAGAATTTCACCTGGCTTTCATGTTTTGTTCTACGTCATACCTATGTCTATATCTAAACAGTCCTCCCCAGAAGAAAACAAATCTAAATCTAAATAGATCTATCTAATTTAAAATTTATTTATTTGTGAGAGAGAGACAGTGCGTGCTAGTGGAGGGAGAGGCAGATGCAGAGGGAATTCTCAAGCAGACTCCCTGCTGAGTGTGGAGCCGACTGCAGACTCCATCCTAGGACTCTGAGACCATGAACTGAGCTGAAATCAAAAGTCAGATGCTTAACTGACTGAGCCACGCAGGTGCCCCTAAATAGAGCAAAATACAAATACCAGTTTCTTTTTCTTTTTTTTTTTTTTTTAAAGATTTTATTTATTTATTTGACAGAGAGAAATCACAAGTAGATGGAGAGGCAGGCAGAGAGAGAGAGAGGGAAGCAGGCTCTCTGCTGAGCAGAGAGCCCGATGCGGGACTCGATCCCAGGACTCTGAGATCATGACCTGAGCCGAAGGCAGCGGCTTAACCCACTGAGCCACCCAGGCGCCCACAAATACCAGTTTCTAAAGGTGTATAATGAGAGCTGCAGAAGATCATACATGCTCCTGACCTGGGATTTCTTGCATTTTAGGGATCCTCAACTATTTCAGTATTTAAAGTCTAACAAAATTACTTCAAAATAATCTCTGAGTAAGGGAAGAAAGTATGGGATGAGGGTAACAGACGAGACAAAGTTGATTATGTCTTGTTAATTGCTAAACCTGAATGGTAAGTAATTATGGGTTCATCATACTTGTCTAATTTTGCACATTTGAAATTTTCCATCAAAATGGTTAAAAAATATAATTCCTAAAAATCTAACAATTATACGTTTACCCTTAATATCGCTATAGGGGTTCAACTCAAATCTTTGTTGTGTGTGTGATTTTGCTTCATCATTTCATGTAGGTCTCTCCTCAAAGGTAACTTAAGAAGGGCATTCCCTGGTTGCCTTATCTGAAACAGCAGAAGATTACTTACTACCTTGCTATTCTCTATACCCAGGCCCCACTTTATTTTAATTTGTAGCACTTTTTACAACTTGGCATGGTATTATAATATATATTTACCTTATTATTTAATTCTCTAACTACATAAAACTTCCATAAAGGCAATGTATTTATCTTTTTCCAGGGCTGTATCTCTAGCACTTACATTAACGCTTGGTCCCCACTAAATGCCCAATAAACACATTTTTTTTTCCAGTTTTAAAGAAGATTCAGTTATCATAAATTTAATACAGTTCCAACAAAAGTAAGTCCCTTCTCCGTTTATTTTTCATCTGCCAGAGATATTTTTTTTAAATTAAAAAAAAATTTTTAAGATTCCATCCATTTATTTGCGAGAGAGAGAGAGAGAGACAGACAGACAGACATTAAGAGGGAAGGAGGTCAGAGGGAGATGTAGACTCCCTATGGAGCCGAGAGCCCAACTCGGGACTCAATCCTGGGACTCCAGGATCATGATCTGAGCCAAGGCAAGTCATTCAACCAACTGAGCCACCCAGGTGCCCTCTGCCAGAGATCTTAACTGAGCTTAGAAACTATTAATTCCATATGTACTATGAAAGTCAAATTGTGACGGTATACAAAAAACCAACACTAACACCAATATAACAGCTTTAAGTATGGTTACCTTTGTGTTCCAATCTCTAATGTTTTTCATCAGATTTATCAGGAGGCTTTGAAAGTCCACTAGAGGAATCTGTTTCAGCTGTTTCTCCAAACTCATTTTAAACAACATTAATATCAGCAACATTATTTCACGATCCTGGTAACCTTCTGGATGTATAGATGTACACAAGCCTAGAAACTGTGACAGAAGTACAGCGACAAAACAACTTAAGGAGATATATTTTATTTGGAGAGTTTAAATTATAAAAGCTTTCTGATAAAGAATATAAAAGAAAACTTATAGAAAACAAAACATCAGATGTTTAGAAAAAAGAAGGCAAGAAATACTTGTGTTAATAGTTAAACCAGGTGACACAATAAGTATTTTCTTCTCCAATTTTCATTTTTGAGATTTTTTTTTAACGGTTCAGTATCATTGACTTGATTCAGCCACTAAAAAGTTTTAACACTGTTACTAATTCTTAATCACTAAGTTACAAGTAATAACTTTTTTCTCTTCATACATTCAAATTCTAAAAAAAAGTACTGGTTCTAAAAAATAATTGGTTTCTAAAATCTTCTTGGGAAAGGTATCCTAGAACTATATTAACCTATAAAGTCCCTTTCACTCCTAATATTAAAACAAACAAACAAAAAAAAACCCAGCAAAAACAACATTTAATACAAATAATACTGCTAACAAATTTCAAAGATTAGAAATCACCTGGTAAAACACTAGTGATTTTGTTTTAAAACCACTAACCACAAAACTAAATGGTTCCAGTTCTGTGATAAAGACATAAAGAAGAGATTTTCCCTACCTTAACCACATTTAAAATGTTGGTTTCAGGAAGAGTTGAAAAAATTGGCTTACAAGATGAATCTTCACTTCCTTCCCCACCCAATGTCACCTGTGTTTCAGAACTATTGAAAGAGAATAAAGCAATGTGAAATTAGGCACAAAATAATTATTTTAAGAAACACTGAACAAAAAGGTTTTGTTGAGGCATAATTTACATATAATAAAAGGAATATACCCATTTTAAGTTTTGATAAATATATATGTAGTAGTGCAACTGCCAACAGAATAAAGAAGTAGCAGAACATTTTCATTACCTACAGAAGTCCCTTCATGCTAGATTGAAGTCACTTTGCTATCTCCTACTCCAGGTAAACACTAATCTGAATTTCTATCTCTATGCATTAGTTTTCCCTTGAACAGCTACTTTTTATCAAGGCACTATCCTCATTGTTCTTGGTGTTAGAGAACTATGTAGAAGGTGGCTCTGGCTATAAAAGAACTCATAATAAAGGTCTCATGAATAGACAGGAATACAAAACAATTCTTTTTAAAAATTTAAAATTAACATATAATATATTATTAGCCCCAGGGGTACAGGTCTGTGAATCGCCAGGTTTACACTTCCTAGTACTCACCATAGCCCATACCTTCCCCAATGTCCATAACCCAACCACCCTCTCCCTACCCCCACCTCGGAAACCCTCAGTTTGTTTTGTGAGATTAAGAATCTCTTATGGTTTGTCTCCCTCCCAATCCCATCTTGTTTCATTTATTCCTTTCCTACCCCCCAAACCCCCATGTTGCCTCTTAACTTCCTCATATTAGGGAGATCATATCATAATTGTCTTTCTCTGATTGACTTATTTCGCTAAGCATAATACCCTCTAGTTCCATCCACGCCCGTCATCGCAAATGGCAAGATTTCATTCCTTTTGATGGCTACATGGTATTCCATTGTATATATATACACCACATCTTTATCCATTCATCTGTTGATGGACATCTAGGTTCTTTCCATAGTTTGGCTATTGTGGACATTGCTGCTATAAACATTCAGGTGCACTTGCCCCTTCAGATCACTACATTTGTATCTTTAGGGTAAATACCCAGTAGTGCGATTACTGGGTCGTAGGGTAGTTCTATTCAAAGAAACAATTCTAAGCACCACAGTTCTGGTTGTGGCAATCAGTGAGGTTCATGGAGGAGGAGACACATCAATTTGGCCTTCAAGAGACATTTTCTTGGTTAATTTTTTGAATTAATAATACCTTCATATGGTTAAAGAACTAAAAAACTTCAAAAGGTATCAAGGCACAGTATACTGTGAAGAACTGTCTTCAGTCTAAGGCCTTTTGTCACCCATTTCCCCTCCCCATAATCACTACTAGTTTTAGTCCTTCCTTCCACAGGCATTTTATGTATATACAAATAATTATGTATTTATTTGCCCCCCCCCTTTAATTTAAATGGCAGCACACTATATACTGTTGTGTACCTCTCTTTATTTCACTTAATATGTCTTCTATTTCCGTAAGTATGTATGAAAAGCTTTCTTAGTTTTTAAAGTCTCTGCTTGGTAGTCCTGTGTGTCTTCTTAGCTGTAAACCTCAGGCAAACTACTTAACCTTTCTGTGCCTGACTCGCCTGTAAAATGGGACCAAGAATACTATCTAATAGTTGTAGTGACCATTAAATGAAGTGCTATATGATAAGCACTTAGAACTATGCCTGGTACATAGTAAGCAATACGTAACCATTAGTAGTTGTGATGATGATGATCATCGTACCATGATTTATTAATCTGTTCCATACAGACAAGACTATCTTGCTCTTTTTAAAAAAGATTTATTTGAGAGCGAGCAAGAGTGACCACAAGTGGGGGTGGGGATGGTGGTAGCAGAGAGAAAAGCAGGCTTCCTGCTGAGCAGGGAGCCCCATGCATGACCCCATCCCAGACCACAGGATTATGAGCTGAAGGCAGAAGCTTAACTGACTGAGCCCCCCAGGCTCCCTGGGGGAGCTTCAGTGAGAGACAGAGGTAACATTCTGGTGAGCAGCCACTGAGAGTGGAGGTGAGGGATGAATACGAGGAAGAGCCAATGCAATGATGACTCCTACGGAGGAACCGCAAGCAGATCAATTTGGTTAAAACAAAAGGGACAAAAAAATAGAAAATAAGCCAAATTGTAAAGTCTTAAATACATGGTGTAAAGGCCTGAGAACATAGGAGAAAGAAGTTCAAGGCTATGTTTCATAAAAGGAATCCTACAAGTGAAAACAATAAATATCTTGGAGGTAGAAAGCCCCTGGAGAAATGGAGATCTTTTTGCCGGGGTTGGCATGAAAAGAGGATCTGAATTAGAGTAACACCGGTAATAAAAAAGGAAAAATAGCTGGGACATAAGCAGAGGAACTAGAACACAGGGATGTGAGAACTGATGGAATGCAGGAGAGAAAGAGGTTAGTTGTGACTCAGATTTTAAGTCTGTACATCTAACAGAGAAATGGTCAAGAAAAGAACTGTTCTCCTGTCCTTCAGCATCTTACTCTCCCTACCTGAATATTTAAGAGCTTTCAAACATTTCACACACCCCAACAAAAATGGTTAAGTTGCACGTGAGTCTTAAGTGAATAGAGTTGTGGTGATATCTCAGCAGGATTCAGTCTTGTACTCATGTTGCTTAAACAAGCATTTCATCATGGTTCACTCATCCCTTCACCAGCTCCTCCTTGCTTTCCTGTGCTTATCAGTGCTTACCACTATGCAGCAACGGTGACGTCAGCCACCACCCCACTGTAGTCAACAAACCTAACTGAGGCCAACTCTTCAACTGGTAAGTAACCAATTAAAAAAAACTATTTTGCTAAATATCGTTTGTATGTATTATGTCTTAATGCATTCATTATAATCTTTATTTCACTATGTCCATTACAGTATTTGCTTGCAACACTGAAGAAACACTCAAATCTATTGCATACAACATACATTACCACCTGTTACTGATTTCATTAAAGCTTAAATAATAAAATAATTGGAATTTTAACTTCTCAATATAGGTGGTTTCAATATCTTAGTAATGTTTGGGGGAAATGGTTGTTTTTTTTGGATTGGCTGAGAAAGCATTCTTTTCCCTAGGGATAGAACATAGTCTTTATCTGAAAATTAGCTAGTCAACATATTTTTAGATACAGATTACATCTGAGCAAGAAGGGATCCTGTATGGATGGAAAGAGAACTAGAGAGGTAAGTTTGGCAATAACAAGAATTTACCTTTTTCTCAGAAGTGAAGATGAGTATATTTTCATATTTAAGAACCATTTTTATTTCTGTGATCAGTTTATTCCTGTGTCCATTTTTCTAATAGGTTACTGATCTTTTTATTAATTTGAAATGAAAATTTTATCTGTAACTAGAATTGTTTCATTCATACATACATGCATGAATATGAAAAATTCATATAAATATAGATCTCCCTCCCACTCCCTTTTGAGGTTTTTCTTTTGACTGTGTATAGTGATTACTGTCATGGCAAATTATTTTGGCCAAATAAGTTAATTTTCTTCTTAAGGGTTTTGAGTGTTAGGCTCATAGAAAAAATCATTTCCCCTTTTTTAAGATTATAAAAACCTGCTGGTTTCTTCTATTATTTTTACGGTTTCATTGTATACATTTAAATCTTTGCTCTATCAGTTTGAGGTATGGATGCAAAATTTGTTTTCAGATAGCTACCCAGTTTTCCAAATAATGGATAATATGAGATACTTAATATCCTACTCTTTCATTTATGGAAATAGCATCTTTAACATTCATGAAGCATTTATATGTATTTGGTTCTATTTTGGACTTTTTTTTTTCTACTGACAGAGCCTTGCACTTTGCATTTGTCTTATACTATTATCTGCTAAGGCCAGTCCTACCTCCTAACTCTTCTTTCTCAAAGCTTTTCTGGTTGTTATTTTTTTCCATATGACTTTAGAATCACTTATATAGTATCAACTCCCCCCTTTCCTATAAAATATCCCATTGGCATTTCTTTTTTTTTTTTTTTTTTTAAAGATTTTATTTATTTATTTGACAGACAGAGATCACAAGTAGGCAGAGAGGCAGGCAGAGAGAGAGGAGGAAGAAGGCTCCCTGCCAAGCAGAGAGCCTGATGTGGGACTCGATCCCAGGACCTGAGATCATGACCTGAGCCGAAGGCAGCGGCTTAACCCACTGAGCCACCCAGGCGCCCCCCATTGGCATTTCTTATTCAAATATCATTAAGTTTATGGTTTAACGTCAGGAGCTCTAATCTATTTATATTATAAAGTTGAATCTTCCTGAGAGCATGGTACGCTCTTTCATTTATTTAGGTCTTCTATTTTGTCTCTTAGTAATGTTTATACACACACAAATACACACACTCTCTCTCTTTCTGTCTCTTCTATGTAAGTTTATTCCTAGGTATTTCATGTATTTTTCTTGCTGTTGTAAATGAAGTCTTTTCTTCCAGTTTATCTTTTTTTTTTTAAGATTTTATTTTTTTAATTTTTAAATGTAATCTCTATCCCTAAGGTAGGGCTCAAACTCATGACCCTGAGATCAAGAATAATATGCTCTACCAACAGAGCCAGGCAGGTACCCCTTCGATTTAACTTTTAGACTAGCTATACTTCATATATCTGAAGGTTATTAATTTCTCTTTTTAAACTTTGTACCCCAGCATCCATACCAACTTCTCTATTATTTTTTTTAAAGATATATATATATATATTTATTTATTTATCTATTTGACAAACAGAGATCACGAGTAGGCAGAGGCAGGCAGAGAAAGGGGAGGAAGCAGACTCCTTGCTGAGCAGAAAGCTTGATGCGGTGCTTGATCCCAAGACCCTGAGATCATGACCTGAGCCGAAGGCAGAGGCTTTAACCCACTGAGTCACCCAGGCACTCTGCTCTCTGTTTTTTAAAGATAGATTTATTTTACAGCAAGAGAAAGAGAGACAGCAAGGGAGCAGATCAGTGGGAGGAGGAGGAGGAGAGAGAGACTCTTAAGCAGACTCCTCACTGAGTGCAGAGCCTGATATGGAGCTTGATTCCAGAACCCTGAGATCACGGCCTGAGCCAAAACCCAAAGTTGGTGACCCTACTGACTAAGCCACCCAGGCGCCCCCCTCCTCCTTTAAAACAGGCTCCGTGTCTAATGTGAGGCTTGAATTCACAACCCTGACATCAAGTCACATGTTCTACTGACTGAGACAGCTAGGTGCCCTATACCAATTTCTCTTGTTTCTTTTATTTGTTACAGCACTTCAGCTGACTCTTAGGCTTCTTTGCATACATTAACATACTTCTGCAAATAATGAAACTTCCACCAACTCATATCCAGTTTTTATATCTATTTTTCTCTCTTATCTAACTGCTTTGGCCAGCATTGCCAACAGAATAATGCCAAATAATGCCAACAAATAATGTCAAATAAGCAAATGTCAGATAATGACAAATAATAACAGAATAATGTCAAATAATGTTTTATTTTTAAAAAATTAAAAATTTTAAATATTTCTATTTCATCCCTGTTAAACTTGATGACTTTCAGATTAAGACATATGTTAGGAATGTATCTAATTCAAGATCCATTTCAACTTTGAGAGATTTTAAAAACCAAGAGTGGGTACTGAAGTTATCAAATGAATATTACTGTTATCACATTAAAATTATTTAAAATAATGTTTTTGGGATTTAATTATGAAAATAAAACTTACACTAGACTGTCTTCATTAAAGTCTGGCTGAAGATTCTCCAGAGGAAACAAAGATCTGAAATCAATTCCCATATTGAAAAACACAGCTGCTATATCAGATAATGATGGGATCCAGGGCCAAACTGGTGAATCGCTGAAGGTATCTAGTTAACAGAAGAAATGATTTTATCCCAAATCCCAGGTTCACAAACACACAATTGCAAGTGACAGTCTGCATGTGAAACATGGATTATTACGATGATTTTACAGAAATGATATGTTGACAATATAGTTATTTAGAATGATCATATAGGAATTAGAGATTTTCAAGTAAATATGAAGGCAACGACATTTATGAAAGTATCTGAGAGTGATGATGAATAAAAGCATGTAACTCATGAGGTAATACACTTTGAAAAGACTGACAATAACAATGGTAAAATACCAAACTACTCCTAACACAGAAGATTTTACCATCTTTAGTGCCCATACAATCCCAATCCTCAAAACAAGTGAAAGATGAAAATCACAATGCTCGTTTCATTTTAAGGGATCTCAAAAGTAATAAAACAATTGTTACATTTTTGTAGTAGATACTTTCAATCTCCTCAGTGCACAATCAGTACAATACTTGCACATCAATAAGCCAGTTAAAATTAATTGGCTAAATAAGTAACAAACTTGTAACTATTTCCATTTACCCAGGACAGTAACCCATGAGTTGGTAAATATCAGGTTAGGGCTATCACTTGCAAGATCTTATACCCTTTTCTCAATGCGACTAGAAAACTGCAGATACTGAATGGAGTTTCTTATCATTATTAAAGATTTTAGATCACAAAAAAAATAACTTTTTGTTCTGTATTTCTGAATATCGTAAATGTTTAGCAATACAAGAGACTGTACATAGCAACTTGTAATTCACACTGCTAATCAGAGTAAATCTATATACTCACCATTTCTAATTGTTATTTCCATCAATGTACTTAAAATCTGCACAGACACAATACAGTCTGTATGAACCGACATCATCTGCCAAAGTAGACAAGAATATTAAAAAAGAAGAAAAAAAAAAGAAAGAAAATGAGCATTTACTACTTGCCAGGCATATATAAAGGTGTTTTATGGATTTTCTTGAATATGTATTTTTTATGCATTCCATTTTATTTTATTTAAAAAAAAATTTTTTTAAAGATTTTATTTATTTATCAGAGAGAGAGAGGGAGAGAGAGTGAGCACAGGCAGACAGAATGGCAGGCACAGGCAGAGGGAGAAGCAGGCACCCCGCTGAGCAAGGAGCCCAATGTGGGACTCGATCCCAGGACGCTGGGATCATGACCCGAGCCGAAGGCAGCGGCTTAACCAACTGAGCCACCCAGGCGTCCCTATATGCATTCCATTTTAATATTTACAATAACCTTATGAAGTGGCCATACACTACACATTAGCAGACAGGCTCAGAGAGATTAAGATACCCAACATAATACATGAGGAGTTAGAACTTAAAATTCAGGTCTGATTCTAAAATCAGGGCCCTTTCCATTCTAATTCTGTTTAATTCCATTCCATTCTGTTTTTACAACTTTCATTTATATTAGACAAATATAACAACTGAAAACTATTAAAAAATACCTTTCTAGTTCATTTGTGCAATGAAATCCGAAAACCATAAAGAAAAAGGCTAACTGATCACAGGCAAAAATCAAACCACACACTAATAAAAATATGCAAAATAATGTATCAATAAACCATTTATTTATGATTAATAAATTAATCATGATTTATTTATTTATGATTTATATATTTGTGATTTTTATTTATTTGTCAGGGAGAGAGAGAGCAAGCACAAGCAGGGGGAGTAGCTGGCAGAAAGAGAAGCAGGCTCTGAGCTGAGCAGAGAACTGGATTTGGAACTCAATCCCGGGACCCCAGGATCATGACCTGAGCTGAAGGCAGACACCCAATCCACTAAGCCACCCAGGCATCCCTATCAATATACTTTTAAAAAAGAATGTTCAATATCACTAGTAATCAAAGAAATGCAAAGAGAAGTGACAAGCTGTCATTAACTTGTTAAGAGAAGCTTGACTTTTGGCGCCTAGGTGGCTCAGTCTTAAAATCTTAAAAAAAAAAAAAAAAAGAGAGAGAGAAGCTTGACTTTAAGATTGTTAATGATCAAGAACACTGATAACAGCCAGTGGTCGTAAGAGTACTAAGAAAGAGTATAATTTGATAAAATTTAAAAAGTAATTTGGTAGTATTTATGCAAAGTTATTGTCCTTTTTATAGTTAGTCTTTTTACATACAGAAATTTGTATGCACAGGCATATAATTAATATAACTGTATAAAATGAATTTTGGGGGAACAAAATCTCAAGTTTAAAAAATATTTTAAAAAATAAAAAATAGGGGCGCTTGGATGGTTTAGTTTATTAAGCATCTGTCTTTGGCTTGGGTCGTGGTCTTGGGGTCCTGGAATCGAGCCCATCAGGCTCCCTGTTCAGTGGGGAGTCTGCTTCTCCCTCTCCCTCTGCAACCCCCCCTGCTGTGCTTGCTCATATACTCACTCTCAAATAAATAAATAAAATCTTAAAAAAATATATAAATAAAAAATTAAAAATTTTTAAAAGAATCATATAATGGGCACCTGGGTGGCGGCTCAGTCTGTTAAGCATATGACTCTTGATTTTGGCTCAGGTCATGTTCTCAGAGCTGTGAGATCAAGCCCTGTGTCAGGCTCCCCGCTCAGCACAAGTTTGCTGGAGATTCTCCCTCTCCCCCTGCTTGCACTTGCATGCACGCTCTCTAATAAATAAATCTTTAAAAAAAAGAGAATCATATGACAGGCTGAAGGTAATTTTAAAGTGGTTTTGCAGGGGAAAACATTTGTTTCCCTTTTGCTTCGGAGCTGTAGATTGATTATAGTAAATTTAAATCTAAAGTGTAAGGGAGGATTGATTTTTCTCTTGCAGCTCAGCCATTTGGTGAAGTTTGGGTTTTTCTCCCTCTTTCTGGGCTGTTCAGTTCTTGCCAGGCTACTTTGTAGCAAGTTGTGTCCTGAGCATCACCTCCCACCAGACCCCAAAGATCTAGGAGGAGCCTCGGTCTGTCACTAGGCTTCCAATGGATTCGCCAGAGCAGCTTTATCCAACCTGGGCTCCGGGATCATCTCAGACACCCAATGAAGAGGATTCCCAGGAAAGCTCAGGTGCCTCTCAAACGATCTCCGAAGTATTAACCAAGAATCTTGGCAAATTGACCCTAGACTCCAGTATCGTCCTCCCTTCCCCTCTGCCACAGTATCCGTCTCAGCAGCCAGGCAGAGAGAGGAAACCACAGGGGCTGGTGGAGCGTATCCTCAGCAGCAGTGGGAGGAGGACTGGAGTGAGGACCTTGTTAACAGCCGGGAAGGAAAGGATGGCAAGGATGACTCGAATGATTCAGTACCAGCACTACCTAAGCCCGGGGTCTCAGCTTCAAAAAGATCTACAGCAGAAGGAAACGAAGGGTGAAAGAAGAGTGGAAAGATTCAGATGTCGCTGTCATTATTGCCTGTATCACGAAGATCTTGCTGAGGACACCAGCATGGAGAATAATTATGACGTGGAGCCAATGTAAACAGACTTTTATTCTTGAACTATTTCTTTCTGCTAGTGATTTTAGGATCATTTTGCAGCAGCTTGGAGGGCTGCTCTATGTTAGGGCAAACTAATACTTTGATAATCTGTGATATTACAAGGGGTTTATTTTAATATCTTTTTTTTTTTTTTTTACCGTGATGCCAGGAATTTGTGAGGAATCCTGTAGTTTGCATTTGGATGACTTCAGTATACTTGCACCTTTTGATTTGACCTAAGGAAGCACTAATAGGTTTTGAATGTTGCCTGTGTGTTTGAGAGAGCTGAAGTCATTAAGATAAGATATATATCAAAAATTGGAAGCCAAGTAACTTGTGCAGAAGGAATACAAGAAAACTCTGGGTGGTTTGGTAAGCAAAATTAGGGTGGGTATATATGCTAGATTTTCTGGTTTTCTGACATTGTAATAAAATTTTTTTGTTGTGCTCTTTCAGTTTCAGTAGGAAGTGTGTGTGTAAAGGATCTTAATAGAGTTATTTGAATAAAAAAAATAAAGTGTAAGGGAGAATAACACAAACTCTGTTTCAATCAGGCATATTTGTATCATTGTATGTTTGTACTCGCATCATTTGTGTGTTTGTGCCATTTTCAAAATCAGCCTGTGTCAAAAACTCAGGTCTAACGTTTGTGTTGTTTTGCCACTAGGGGGCAGCACCATTCAAGGACATGCTGGAAACAGAACAAATTTGGTAACAATCATTTTTAGGCAGTAATAAATTCTAAGGTGGGCAACCCAGTACTTGGAGATAATTAAATAAATGTGTAAAGAGGTGTATACAACAATATCATGTCTATCAATTGAGACTGGGTTAAATAAAGCAGTATAATACGGCAATAGAATACTATAAAACCATTAAAAAAGATGACGACATATTTATACTGACACGAAAATAATTTGTTATCTGAGATAAGTCACAAAACCCATATTCTATTTATACTGTCATACAGTAATCTATGTACATGCAGAGAACAATCTCAACACTAAAATTTAATAACCCCTGGAAACTGGGATGGCATTAAGCCATTTTACTTTTAAGTTTTCACAATCAAACATGAATTGCTTTTGAAAAAGTTTTTAAAAAGTAGCAAAGTGTGCTTCTAGTTTTACACTCACAAATTCAGGAAAATGCAAATATTTTAATTACATTTTAACAATTAAATTAACAAAAATGTAGGGACCATATAGTTCATTCTTTGTTTATGGTTGAATAATATTCCTTTGTACGTGTGCATATGTGTGCATGTACATCTCTTTTATCCACCAGGGCTGCTTCCACAATTTGGTTACTGTAAATAATGCTGCAATATACACTGGGATGTACATATCCTTCTGAATTAGTGTTTTGTATTCTCTGGGTAAGAAGGGTTAAACAAAACATTAGAACCACAGCACTAAAATAAATTCTGACATACTCTCTAAAAAAGAAAAATAGTTACAAGTTGGTATATCTGTCCATTATGAAAAATGGACTTGGAATTACAAAGGAAAGATGAGACAAAGTGTTTTACACAGAAAAAGTACTAATGTATGATTATTAGCTAAATTTTTCAAATAATAAATACATAAAGTATTAAAAACCACTTAAACAAAAGTATGCGTATAGGTTACAATCAGGGTTTTAAAGACTATAATGAGGATCCACATCAACAAGATAAAAATTAATACAGATAGATGCAAAGTCTTACTTATAAGTTTAAGAAAAGAGATATTGCAGAGTTAGAGAATAACAAAGCTCTGGCATGATAGCAGATGAAGTTTGGAATTGCAGTTAACAGAAATATGTCAGTGGGTATAAGGGAGAGTCTCACTGGAAACTGCTGTTTGAAAGACCTTATATCTCAAGTTTATGTCCATTTCTGCGGGAAATGCTTTAGGAGCTAAAGGTCATTCAGAAAGATAATCAGTAAAGGAACTAGGTATTTACTGACTGGAGAAAGCTTACTACTGGGGGGAAGGTGAGGGTCATAAAGCTGTTTTAAAATAAATGAAGGACTGTTAGATGCAGCATATTCTGGGAAGCTCTAGAAAAGATAATTAGTACTACTACATAAAAACCACAGGGAGGCAAGTTTTGATTTAATTAGGACTGTTTAAAAAAAAATTTACTGGGGTCAAAGTAGCGAGCTCCTAACCACTGGAAGTAAACACTCCTGCCGCCCAGTCTGCACCGCCTGCTATTTTCTCTGCCCAGAGTGCTCTTTTATCACATAGCGGCAAGGCTAACTCCATTACTTTCTTCTCAGATCTTTACTCAGACCTCGCCTGACCAGTAAGGCCCTCATCATTAATTATCTCATATATATATATATATATATATATATATATATATATATATATACACACACACACATACATACAATAATTTGATTTTTCGATATATATCAAAATATATATTTTCGATAGATATATCGAAAAATCAAAAAAGCAAGCTTTTTGATACTTCTCTGTGCCTACCCTAGCCTAATACTTCTTCCTAGCACCACCATCTGACATATCTCTAAACATGCATTCACACATATACCCACTTACTCTCTCCTCTATAGTACTGGAACGTGGCTTTCATGAGATCAGAAATGTGGATTTTTTCATTACTGTTCTCTCCAGTACCTGGCAGAGCTGGCACTCAAAAAATGCCAGCAATATGAAAAAAAGGAATAAAAGGCTGTATTGGAATATCTAGTTCTTACCAAATACGAGATTGTTTGAAATGCTATCTTAAGGCCCAGAATAGAAAGTTCTTATGTTTTTCCCACTTTTCACTTCATACAATATCCATATTTTTAATAGTCATATTTTTTGTTACCACTGACACTTATAAAGTTACCATGCAGATAATATAAAAATTTAGATAATTAAGTTGTTTAAAAATTAAACATTATTGGGGAAAAGAAGTATTGGGTTGCAGATATACACACATACAAAAATGGGAAAATATTAGTATACAAGTCAAATCCTAAAAGTAAATATGCAAGAGTCTCCATAAAATTGGGAGAAAATAATTTTTTAAAACCCCACAAAGCCTCCTTTCCCTCCTCTTCCCCTTCCAAAAAAGGGGTAATGTAAGAATGAGAACTCTTCTGAAACTAACCATATGGTGATCTACCAGTGGGATGAAATATCTTAGGCACAATTAACATTACTACCCTGCACACGATCTGCATTAGCATTCCCTTTATAATCTCTTCACGGGGACTCTTTTTGCCTCTTTTTTTTTTTTTTTTTAAGATTTTATTTATTTATTTGACAGGCAGAGATCACAAGTAGGCAGACAGGCAGTCATGAAGGGTTTGTTGTAGGGAAGCTGGCTCCCTGCTGAGCAGAGAGCCCGACATGGGACTCGATCCCAGGACCCTGAGACCATGACCTGAGCCGAAGGCAGTGGCTTTAACCCACTGAGCCACCCAGGCGCCCCTGAAATCATGGGTTTGATGTGTTTTTTTTTTTTTTTTTTCTTTAGTAATGTGCAAATATGGTATTTTAAGTTTGTCTTTGACTAGGAAATGCAGTAGGAAACAACTATACTCCCCAAACATTTCTCTTACCCGAAATAGCCACTTTAACACAGGTACAGGACACTGGACGTAGTGATAAGCAGAGGTAAGAAAGCCTTGTGTTGTCAAAAAAATCTGATCTGTTTTTCCTGATCTGAAAAAATAAAGTGAAATCAATGACTGTACTTTCAGGGTAAGAAACGTCTTCCACCACATCTGACATAATCAGGGAAATGAGCAAGCACACCATCCTCAGACCCTGGAGGCAGACTCTACTCCAATATGGATGGGTTACTCAAAAAGGAAATTCAAGTGATGGCCTAAAGCTGATCCACTATATTGGCCTGTCTCCAGATTTATCTGGTGAATAAATTTACATTAGCTGGCAGTGTTGAGAAGGCGCCTATTAAGTCTCAGGGCACTGTCTGCTTTTGCCAACTTGGGTCTGTAATTCTATAAAGCTCAGCACCAGAATTAATGTGATCTCTCTGGATCTGAGATATCGTGCACTGAGAGAAATTAGACCAACTTGGGCACAGTGGTACAGACTGCTAGGTGCCCATCCCAAGATCTATTCTTGGCTTTCCTGTTGGCAACCGAGTGGCTGACTTTTAGCTCTGCCTTAAATAAAAACCATTTCCCAGCCTTCCTTTAACAGGTGTGGTCATGTTGACTAAGTTCTACCCAACTAGCCACAAGTAGAAATATGTGGGATTTCTGGGAATTTGAATCTAAAGGGCTGGATGGTGGAGAAGAAAGATTATATGGTGAAACACCAGACCTGGACTTCCTACCTTCAAACTTCTTTCACATAAGAAAGAAATATACTTCTTGTTTTCTGTTTGTTTGTTTTTAAAGATTTTATTTATTTATTTGACAGACAGAGATCACAAGTAGGCAGAGAGGCAGGCAGAAAGAGAGAGGAGGAAGCAGGCTCCCTGCTGAGCAGAGAGCCTGATGCAGGGCTCGATCTCAGGACCCGGAGATCATGACCTGAGCTGAAGGCAGAGGCTTTAACCCACTGAGCCACCCAGGTGCACCTATACTTCTTGTTTTAAGCCCCTATTATTTTGACAGTTGCTGTTACTATATGCTGATCTTAATCCTAACTAATAAAAGCATATGTGCCAAGCAACTATCTTACACTGCTGCCTCTAATTAAATAATAAACACAAAAAGCAATAGTAATAAGAAGGATTTGAAAACTGATAGGTCATAACAGAAGTTAACCTTTTAGAAGAGTATGGCAGTTAGATACTTTTAGGATAATTTTTATATAGGAAAAAGTAAAATGTTTTTCTGTTTTTCTACTTACTTAAGAATAAGCTTTTCTACAGCGCTCTGTCCTATAAAACCAGAGTCTCTTAAATCCAAGGTATATTGATTGAAAATTTTTCCGGAATTGAGGAAATTAAATATTTCTTCACCTGGGTGATGATCAGGAATAGCATCAATTGTAACCGAAAATTTCTTTAGAAATTCCCTGGAATAAAAAAAGTTACTGAATACCAAATAATTACATTGCATGTGATTTTGTGTTTAAAGCCTGGGTGCAAAGAAAACTTTTCTTAGGACCAATGTTAACCTCAGATAAGACTAGCATGAGAACATGGGTTTTGTTCCTCCCACTGTTTGCCAGTAGTTAATCCAAAGCCGCTAAATGGGTCTATGTGAAAAGAAATAATAACCAGGAGAAAAAAGATGTATCTTGGCCTTAACATTTGTCCTTGAAATCCATCATAGATGGATTAGAAAACCATCATAGATGGATTAGAAAACCATCATAGATTACTCATTAAGAACATAACCATCAGTGGTTCATTTACTTCACAAGAACAAAATTAAGATATATAAACTTAGTAGGATATACATTATGAAAAATGCTATACCTGTGCTCTTCTAAGAGGCCATCCTCATCATCTGTACTGTCTTGATCTCCAATTCTGATGGGGGATTTAATGCCTCGGCCCTGCCTTATGTCTTCCTGTAGTTGCTTCTGCAGTTCATCTAGCCTGAGAATTGAAAGAATATTGCAAAAAATGGTTTACTCTAAAAACAATCTTTAGTTTGTCTAAAAGCAGCACCAAAAAAACCAAAACAACCCCCGCCGAACCCAACCTCTTATTATTAATAAGTACCTTGTTATAGGACAAATTTTGTTGTACTAAAGGTCAAATTATATTTCTTTTTTTAAAAAATTAATTATTTATTTATTTGACAGACAGAGATCACAAGTAGACAGAGGCAGGCAGAGACAGAGGAGGAAGCAGGCTCCCCACTGAGCAGAGAGCCCTATGCGGGGCTTGATCCCAGGACCCTGAGACCATGATCTGAGCTGAAGGCAGAGGCTTTAACCCACTGAGCCACCCAGGTGCCCCAAATTATATCTTTCCAAACACCATGATGTATAACAGGTTTTTTACCCAGCTACCAGTATGATATTAGAATAGTGTTCCTTCACACAGAAGACTTGAATATTTCTTTATAGCTAGGACTTCAATAATGAATCCAAATCATTTAGAGAAAGGGGAAGGAAAAATGGCAAATAATTTGATTATCCCCTTGAATCTTTAATGCTCATTTGACTTCAAGTAGACCAACAAACTGATAATGTTAATTAGGCTTTCTAGCAGCAGTAGTCATTATCATTGTCATCATCATTATCATCACAGTACCTAACACTGAGCCCTTACTAAGGGACAGGCACTATACTGAGAACTTTATGTATTAAATATTTCAACCCTCACGAGAACCCCATGTGGTAGTTTATTATTACCCATTTTACACATGAGGAAACAGACATCAGGAATGCTAACTTGCTCAAGCTCCCAATACAAGGAGCTGGGATTCAAAGCTAGAGAATCTAGCTCTGGAGTCCTTGCTTACACTGCTTGCCAAGATTAAGTTTTTCTAACCTTATTCCTAGCTCCAGCCCCACAGTAGATGAGTATAATACAACAGTAAGTGACAAGTAAATGTACTGCTCTACCAATACAGAAAAGAATCAATAATCAGATCAAACTAGCACCTCTACCTCTGGTCTGTGCAATGTTCATTTCAAATAAACAACTTCAGATCTGACATTACAAATCACATAAATTCATGAAATGTTTAAAGAATTTTACAATAGAGACAATTTCTCTAACTTTAGAAAGGTGAGCACTTCTGACTAATTGTATCTCCTATGGTTAGCTAACTCATCTATCAAGTTTGAGACACATATGTACCAACTTCAAGTCAGTTGAGGGTTTTTTTTTTTTAAAGATTTTATTTACTTATTTGACAGACAGAAATCACAAGTAGGCAGAGAGGCAGGCAGAGAGAGAGAGAGGAGGAAGCAGGCCCCCCACCGAGCAGAGAGCCCGACGCGGGGCTCAATCCCAGGACCCTGAGATCATGACCTGAGCCAAACGAAGGCAGAGG
This sequence comes from Mustela nigripes, assembly GCF_022355385.1. Lineage (NCBI taxonomy): Eukaryota > Metazoa > Chordata > Mammalia > Carnivora > Mustelidae > Mustela > Mustela nigripes. Next base: position 164,700,255 of record NC_081560.1, on the reverse strand, counting down.
CTTTAACCCACTGAGCCACCCAGATGCCCACCCTTTTTAAAAGATTTTATTACTTATTTGAGGGAGAGAGAGCACAAGCAGGGGGACTGGCAGAGGGAAAGGGACCAGGAGACTCCCTGCTCAGAGGAGCCCAACGTGGGGGCAGATCCAATCCCAGGACCCTGAGATCATGATCTAAGCCAAAGACAGACACTTAACCAACTGAGCCACCCTGGAGCCCCAAGTCAGTTGAGCTTTTAAGTAAAGTTCTGTGGGCTAGTTTTGAGGATATTCCTTAAATAAGGAAGATACTTTCCCCCTCATTAGCAAAAGCAGTTTACAATGAATGACACAAATTTTATGAGGTCCATTATGATCCTCAAACTTTTTGATTTCTCTGTGTGTGTTTGTGTGAGAGAGAGAGAGAGAGACAGAGAGAGCCAGAGACTGAAAGAGAAACACAATTTTAAACTTCTTCGTTAAGAGTAACTTGATAGGGACGCCTGGGTGGCTCAGTTGGTTGGACGACTGCCTTCGGCTCAGGTCATGATCCTGGAGTCCCGGGATCGAGTCCCGCATCGGACTCCCAGCTCCATGGGGAGTCTGCTTCTCTCTCTGACCTTCTCCTCGTTCATGCTCTCTCTCACTCTCTCTCTCTCAAGTAAATAAATAAAATCTTTAAAAAAAAAAAAAAAAAAGAGTAACTTGATATAGGGGTCCCTGGGGTGGTCTCTGCCTTCGGCTCAGGTCATGGTCTCAAGGTTCTGGGATTGAGCCCCATGTAGGGCTCTCTGCTCAGCAGGGAGCCTGCTTCCTTCTCTCTCTGTCAAATAAATAAATAAAATCTTAAAAAAAAAAAAAAGAGTAACTTGATATAGAAAAAACTATGTGTTGGAATACATAAGAATGTTTAAAAAAAATTATATGCAAACAAAAAACCCGCAAACAACTCAATTAAAAAATGGGCAAGGGGCACCTATATGGCTTAGTTGATTATGTCTGTCTTTGGCTGTGGGTCATGATCCTGGGGTCCTGGGATTGAGCCCCACATCAGGCTCCCTGCTCAGCAGGGAGTCTGCTTCTCCTTCTTCTGTGCCCCCTCCCTCTCTTGTACTCTCTCTCTCTCAAATAAAGCAATAAAATCTTTTAAAAAATGGGCAAAGGAGCTGAACAGACATTTCTCCAAAGAAGCTACAAAAATGGCCAATAAGGACATGAAAAGATGCTCAACATCATTAGTTATTAGTTTAAAGTGAAAATGAAAACCACAATGAGGTACCCCTTCATACTCGTTAGGATGGCTATCATCAAAAAACCAGAAAATATCAAGTGTTGGTGAGGATGTGGAAAAACTGGAATCCTTGTGCACTGCTCATGGGAATGTAAAATGGTGCAGCCACTATGGAAAACAGTATAGCAGTTCCTCAAAATTATGTACAGAATCACTGTATGATCCAGCAATTCTACTTCTGAGTATATACCCAACCCCTAAGAACTGATTGGGGACTTAAAGAGATACTTGTACACCCACGTTCACAGCAGCAATACTTCCAACAGCCAAAAAACAGAAGTAACCCAAGTGTCCATCAAAGGATAAATGGTTAAATAAAATGTGGTATATACATATACTAGAGTATTATTCAGCCTCAAGAAGGAAGGAAAATCTTGGAGCACCTGGGTGGCTCAGCGGGTTAAGCCTCTGCCTTCAGCTCAGGTCATGATCTCAGGGTCCTGGGATCGAGCCCTGCATGGGGCTCTCTGCTCAGTGGGAAGCCTGCTTCCTCCTCTCTGCCTGCCTCTCTCTGCCTACTTGTGATCTCTATCTGTCAAATAAATAAACAAAATCTTAAAAAAAAAATAAAAGGAAATTCTGACACATGCTACGAAATGGACAAACCTTGAAGACACCATGCTAAGTGAAATAAACCAATATAAATGAATGAATACTATATGATTTCATTTAGATGAGGTACCTAGAACAGTTAATTTCATAGAGGCAGCCCCACTGCCAAGGGCTGGGAGAAGAGGAGGACGGGCAGTTATTATTTAATGAGTACGGAATTTCAGTGAGGGAAGCTGAATAAAGTTCTGAAGATGGATGGTGCTGACGGTCGTACAACATGAATGGATGTAATTCCAGTGAATTGCACAGTTAAGAAGGATTAGAATGGTAAATTAAATTCTGTATATTTTATCACAATAAAAAAATACACACAGAAAATTCTGCCCATACTTTTGATCAAGAATTTCAGCTACCAGTTAGATTCGGCTTGTGGTAAGCAGAAAGGAATTTGTATTATTACAGTAATACAGTAAACCGTAAAAACCTGATCTTCTGACCCGGCCTTGTGAACAAGAGTACTTTATTTCTAACAAAGTTGATAGTAAAACTATTATAGTAGTATTGGCATAAAATGCATGCTAATTTCTCACAATCCTTAAAGGAAAATTAAAAACCCAACCCACCACACAAATAAGCAGTATGTTTAATTTAGCAAGGTAGTCATGATGCTGACCTTTGAGTGTCTTCCATCTCCTTCACAAGACGTTCTAAAGTATTTGTATATGTACCACTATGAACACGTTCCTAAAACAAGAAGAAAATTTAGGGATACTTTATAACATATCTTAGTACAAGAATTGGGATGTTTTAAGTTACTCAGAGTACTAAAGAGTATTTTCTATTTCAAAAACCTAGGCCAGGAGGATACCTTTCTTAGAGAATTTTCACCATCATGCTTTAAATCTAGTATTTTGTACTGCAGGCAATTTGATTTTACCATTTATTAGGAAAGGCACTAATTTTAAAACCCTGTCAGCCTTCGGAACTGACTGTAAACACCCAAGGGCTCCATGGCTACCATGTCTTTATTTTTAAATTCTATTTTAATGTAATCAAACTAATTTTTAGGTGTTACCATGGAACATTAACACCTTCCCCACCAAATTTTACAGACATATTAGAATTTAATCCAGCTTATTCCCAAGATAGAATGAAGCACTTTATAAATAAAATTGCACACCACAATTAACAACATTTCTACACTCTACCTTCATTTACAGCAGTGGTCTCCAAAGCAGGGGGTGTGCAAGGTGATCCATTGGGGTGCAGGAAGAAAATAATAGAACTTCTATTTATATGGAACTTCTATAGAAACTCCAGTAGAACTTAGTCTATAGTAACTTCTATATAACTTCTATAGGAAAATACTTTTTTCTTCTTCCTTTTAAATTCTGTTTTTGCATATGCTTTAGAAAGTACACAGTAGTATAGTGGTACATGTATATAATCTATAAGTATACATATATATTGGAATACATGCTTAAAATTTTTTTTACTAATAGAAGTGTTTGTGATCAAAAAAGTTTGGAGACCACTGATTTACAGTAATAAAACTAAAGATATGGGAAACCCATTAACCAAACAAGAACTATACCAGTTGCAGTCCAATTACGAATCATAACAGATACTAAGTTTTTAAACAGTTCTAGCAATTTATCCCTCTTTCACTCATCAATCCAATTTTCCCTCTTCAGGTAAAGATAAATGTCACAGAACTACTTACTGTATAGTCTGATGACTGAGATCTAAGCCCCTTGGAAAAAGCAGGAGGCTTTCCTGTAGTTGCAGGAGTCTGATTGAAGTTCAAAGCCATTATTTCTTCCAGTGATTTTAATGTTTCCTCTTCCTCATCACTGTCTAGGTTGTAACCTAAACTTTCTTCATCACTATCAAAATCACCCCTTAGTTTTCTTTTCAGTGCATTGCTACCTGCATTGGAATTTCCTGTACTCTCTTTATCTGAAGGGGCTTTATCTGAAGGTGCTGTAGGGCTTGGGGTACATGGCACTGGCACAACTTCCAAAGCAGGAGGGGGAGACTTTGTAGTAGTGCCATATTCTGAACGCAAAGATCCCCCAGAAATTTTCCCTGAAGATACATTAGAATCAGCTTTATCAGTCTTTGTTTTGTGTTCCTTGTGTCTGGAGGACTCTGCAGAATGCCCAGAACATTCTTTAGATGAGGAACGCTCTTTTTCTTTTTTAGGAACTGGAAGAGTGCAATTTTTAGTATTTAATGGTACCCGGGAGGAACCAGCACTTGGAACATGGGAAAGTAAAGGTAGAAGTTTTGTCTCCTTTGATGCCAGAGAGCTAGCAGTTTTATTTTTCTGAAGGTTGCTAGCTTTTTTAACTGCAGACTTTTCCTGAGGTAAAGATATGTGGGGTTTCTGAATCTTAGTCTCTTTGGTACTTGCCACACGGATTTGGTCACTATTCCTGGAAGAATGGTGGCCGGAATTTGAAGGTGCCAAGCCTCCAGAGGAGCGATCAATTTCTTCACTGGGTTCCTTGGATATATCTTCCAAGCGCAATACATCCCCGGGCGTCTTCAGTGCAATATGTTTTATAAACTTCTCTCTCTGATGTGGTCCGTCAGGACGCTTCTCAAGGAAGGACTCCTTTACTTTTGGCATTATAGATTCTCTTGTGCTTTTCAGATCTGAGTCCATAGAGTTCCTTTTTCTTTTGTCAGGGAACTTATTCTGCTTAGACCCTGCTAAAATTTAATTTTTGCCAGATTAGTGAATAGTAAATTTTCCTATCGTAGTAAAGTTTAGTGAGTGTCTAGAATACTCTGACAAAATGCTTAAATTGTAAAAGTTTAGGCTGAGATCATTCAATATATGTGGCATAAGGAAAAAAAGTTAGTACTATTATTTATTTATTAACTAATAAAATACTGGTGTCCAAATTTAAAGCTAATGACAATGCCCATTTTCATTCTAAAGCTATTAGAAGTTTACTACCCAAACAAAATTCAAGGTATTGCTCCCTGAAACACAAAAGCTGCATATCTATTATCATGGAAGGTAATTCCCTCAAAGTTGATATATTCTTTCTTAGATCAAGGACTATCTGATTCCAGAAATGCAATACTTCTAATCTAAATTTATAGCATCTTAAAATATATATATGATAACTAGCTGAAGGCAAACATATTTTCTCAATTAAAATAAAAATCTACCCAAGTCTTTCTCCCCAGTGTTTAATTGTTTATTCCTTCCTGTGTATCCTTCTAGTCATTAGCTATGTTATGAGTTGTGGTGGAATTGTGGCTCCCAAGACGATATATTGAGGGGCGCCTGGATGGCTCAGTTGTTAAGCATCTGCCTTCAGCTCAGGTCATGATCCCAGGGTCCTAGGATCAAGTCCCACATCAGGCTTCCTGCTCGGCCGGAAGCCTGCTTCTCCCTCTCCCACTCCCCCTGCTTATGTTCCCTCTCTCACTGTGTCTTTCTGTCAAATAAATAAAATCTTACAAAATAAATAAATAAAAAGGTGATATGTTGAAGTCTTAACTCCCAGGATCTCACAATGTGACTTTAATAAGAAATAAGGTCTTTACAGGGGTAGTTAAGTTAAAATAAAAGTCATTAAGGTGGGTCCTAATCCAGTTATGACTGGTGTCCTTAGAAGAAGGCGAAATTTGCAGTCTTGAAGTCTTTTATCTTTTTCACACTATCATGTCATGAATTTACAGGGAATGTACTACAGCAACCCAAGCTCCTTTCCATTGGTTCTCACAAAACATACTTCTCTGAGTGGAGCAGGCTGGCATTTTAGTTGAACCTAAGTACCTTCCTCTTTGGCTTCCTTCAAAAGGGTAAATTTGGACATGGAGATAGAACTGAAGAGGGAAGATGAAGTGGAAACACACAGGGAAGGGGTGCCTGAGTGGCTTAGTTGGTTAAACGTCTGCCTTCAGCCCAGGTCAACATCTCAGGGTCCTGGAATTGAGCCCCAAGTTGGGGTCCTTGCTCAGTGGGAAATCTGCTTCTCTCTCTCCATCTGCCCCCCATCCACTTGTATGTTCTCTCTCAAATATAAATTTAAAAAATCTTAAAAAAAAACCAAACAAACAAAAAAACAAAGAAAACCCCAACCACACATGCAGGGAAAAGATACCATGTGACATATGACAGGAGTGATGTATCTAAAAGTCAAAGAATGCCAAGAATTGTAGGCAAACACCAAAAGCTAGAAGAGGCAAAGAAGGATTCCCTCCTTGAATTGCTCTGCTGATAACCTTAATTTTGGACTTCTAGCTTCTAGAACCATGAGAAAATATATTTCCACTGTTTTAAGCTACCTAGGTTTAGGGGGTCCATCCAAGAGAATTTTAATAAACCACATTTATTTGAGTTAACCAGGTTAAAAATGTTTCTTAATGTGTTTAAAAATGGGACGTTATCATTAATTAAAACCCATTAATCATTAAAGATTACTATTTATATAAACAGTATTCCCCAAATCAATTTTCTCCTGCATAAGGGCATATGTCCTCAAATCCTCAACAATTTGATTAAGACAACGACAAAATAACTCAAGAGGTAAGAAACTTTTTATAGCTTGATCAGTATATAATCTGAAAAATTCCATTTATAAACATGAAAAAAATCAATAAACAAATGTCTCTATCTCCATTTTTCTTTTTTTCTTTTTAAAGATTTTATTTACTTACTTGACAGAGAGAGATCAAAGTAGGCAGAGAGACAGGCAGAGAGAGAGGGAAAGCAGGCTCACTGCTGAACAGAGAGCCCAATGCAGGACTCGATCCCAGAACCCTGAGATCATGACCTGAGCCAAAGGCAGAGGCTTATTAACCAACTCTGAAACACCCAGGCGCCCTATCTCCATTTTTCTACAGGTAGCTTCCTTTACCTGAAGAAATCATTCTATATCCACTCACTTTGCTGGGGTTAAATGTCTTGTAAAAAAAGGACAAGGGTTCATTATGATGAGAAAGCAACTAACTAAGAAAAAGACTTGGGGTGGATTTACACTGATTATTTTAAGTTTGGGATTTCAAAAAAGATAGCTACAAAGCTGCCAGCTTGAGTTCTGTTCCATTTCCTAGAGAAGTTAATTTATATATAGCTAGAAATGAGAAATTTCTGATTTGTTTAGGAATTTCTGATTTGTTCAGGTCTTCAATTCTGGAACAGAAGGAGAGAAAAACTGTTTATGAACAAAGTTTAGGAAAAATCACCTTACTAAAAGCTTCTGACGTCTGGAATTAGAGGAGGTTGAACTGGTACTGTAAGTAAGCTTCCCTTTTGCAAGCTCTCTAAAGCGGTGGGTTTACTGCATGATACTTTTTGTACTGCTTGTACAAACTGCAGACTGTTTAAGGACATTTCAAATATCTGTTAATATACAAAACAAATAGGGGTGACTGGGTGGCTCAGTGGGTTAAGCCTCTGCCTTCGTCTTAGGTCATGATCTCCGGGTCCTGGGATGGAGCCCCACATTGGGCTCTCTGCTCAGCAGGGAGCCTGCTTCCCCCCTTCTCTCTGCCTGCCTCTCTGCCTACTTGTGATCTCTATCAAATAAATAAATAAAATCTTAAAAAAAATAAATAAAACAGACAAGACAGACTGAATTTGTAAACAGAAAAAAAGTAAAAATACAACTGTTCATGAATAGGGGATTGGTTACTAATAAATTATAGAATAAACAAGGGATGGATTAATTTAGACCTCAGAATGCAGCCCAAGGACAGGATTCTAGAAGACTAAAGAGCTAAAGGATTTTATCAACATTCCTAAAATCTAACTTGTGTGTTATTATGTACATCACAACTGAGAAGTATAATAGCAGAAATATGAACAAGACAGTATATTTGGATTATTAAGATCTATTCGCTATCAGATAAAGATAAGCATTCTTCAGGTTATCTAGTGAAAAAGTCCCTTATGTTCTTTATATTCTGTTGACAGTGAAATGCAGCATAAATGTGTATTTATTAAAAAGTACAATACCATAAGTTAAAATGATTATGAAACATGCAAAATACTAGAAAAAAACCATAAATCAAGGTTATAAATAAAATATAAATAAGAGGGTTCTTAAATCTACTTATGAAAACATGAAGAAAGCGTCTTTTTTTTTTTTTTTTAAAGGTTTTATTTATTTGAGAGAGAGAAAGCACGAGGAAGGGGAGGGTCCGGGGAGAAGCCGACTCCCCACTAAGCACGGAGCCCGGTGCAGACTTGATCCTGGCACTCCAGGATCATGACTTGAGCCGAAGGCAGATGCTTAACTGACTGAGCCATCCAGGTGCCCAGAAAGCATCTTTTTCAAGTACTGTTCAAAAACTGCAGTATGTGGAACTGTATAAATGAAACTACATTACAGTCACCACTGACGAAATCTGCAAATCTATGAACTGAATAGAATTTTTATCTTAGTCATTACTAGAGAAAGAAAAAGCGAGCTGAAGAGCTTGGTGGCAACACCACCACTAGCACCCCTTTATACTGGGAAGAGCAAAATATTTTACACTAAAAATATTTTGTTCTTCCATTCACCTCACTGCAAATTGATCACTTTTTACTATAAATGTGTAATATAGTGAGTACAGAACAATCTCATGGCTGATAAATTATTGTTCTTGTACTTCATAATGTCAAAATTCAATGAAAATTTAATCACTAAAATCAACACTGTAAAAATTAAATAAAAAATTTATAAAACTTCAAATTCATTCCTGTATCTAGAAGCTCTCTTTACGATGGTAAACTATGGTTTCTGTCCTGGCTAAAAATTGATATTAACACTTGAGATTACCTGCTCAAAATGCAATACACCTCTAAAATATATAAAAAATACAGTTTTACATGAAACCTGAAGAACAAGGAGTCACATCTGTCTCTCTCTGTACCTCTCTTTTTTCTTAATGATTTTATGAGGATGTGAAGATCAAATGAATTAGAAGCACACAGACCAGGGCATGGCACACAGTAACTGTTCAGTAAATGTTAGCTATTATTGTTATGTTCACTGTTATCTTACTCAGCATGGGAATTTGTAAAATCCATTTTTCAAAGTCTGCAATCATGGCAGAAAAAAATCTATTACACCAGATTATTAACAGTTGTTATTTCTGGAAGTCTTTCATTTTTTGTATTAAAAATTTCTGCAATGTTTGACTTTTACACTGTTCTATTTTCTAGTTAAGAAAAGATAAAGATACTTTAAGAATTATAACTGAATTAACAGTAGCTATTTATTACTATGTATTTCCTCAACTAATAGATAGTAAAAGTACAAATTAATATATGTAGGTGTCCTTGAAATTTCATATTAAAAAGTTTATCTTTGTACTTGAAATATTAGAAATATTTGGATGTTGTTGTGAACGATGGTAACAGTTTTAACCTTATACAAGGCATCTATAATACCAAGATCTTAGTCCACAGTTCCAATAAGATTATGCTTCTTACTATAGCCAAGATTCAGGAGCAGAACATGGAATACCAAAATGAGAAACATGCTGCTAGGAACTCTTGAAAGAGGCAAAAAGGTAAAGAAAAACCACAGGTTATGCATACTAATTCAGGGACTAGTCTTTTTAAATATAATTTAATCAAACTCTTAACTAATCTCAGACATTTACAATTTCCCTCTAGGAAGGAAATTGTGTATTTAAACAAATCTGCTTTATAAAAATGCCACTGAGATACAGTTTTATATAAAGATTAATAAATTAATTTTGATTCTACCTGAAGCGGGTTCCCATGAATCAGAAGAGGATCTTTTCCTTGAGAAATGTCCATTTTCCTATTAGCAAAATGAGAAAAAATTAATTAGGAATTGGGACCAGTAACGGATGTGAACTTTTCTTTGTAACATTTAAACACGGATTTCTAGACCAAAATAAATAAATTGAGTACTTTTATTTGGAGGTAAATTCAAACTTTTATAATAAGACATTTTAGGGGCGCCTGGGTGGCTCAGTTGGTTAAGCAGCTGCCTTCAGCTCAGGTGGTGATTCCAGGGTCCTGAGATCGAGTCCCATATGGGGCTCCCTGCTCAGTGGAGAATCTGCTTCTCCCTCTTCCTCTGCCCCTCTCTCTGCTTGTGCTCTCTAGTAAATAAAAAAATTTTAAAAAGACACTTTAAACTCTTAACTTTTACAAAAATGAAGGACATTTGTATGATAAAAATGTAAAAATGTCATAAAAATAAAAGCCAGTTTTCATAAGGCAAATTTAGAGCTTTGTATTAACTCAGGATTAGTATTAAAACCCTGTATCATTCTGATAAAGAAATAGTAAGCCTAATACTTGCCAATTAAGGAAAATAACTCAGGAGCGTCTTGGTGGCTGAGTTAGTTAAGCCTCTGACTTTGGCTCAGGTCAAGATCTCAAGGTCCTGGAATGGAGCCCTGCATCAGGCTCCCCCCTGAGATGGGAGTCTGCCTAGCCCCCTCACCCTGCTTGTATTCTCTCTCTCAAATAAATAAAATCTCTAAAAATAATGGACATAATGAACTCTTCAATATTTCAGTTCAAATACTGATGTACAATCAAACACTGCAATCTTCTAAGAATGGACCAAATGTGGGGTACCTGGGTGGCTCAGTGGGTTAAAGCCTCTGCCTTCAGCTCAGATCATGAGCCCAGCATCCTGGGATGGGGCACCACATCAGGCTCTCTGCTTAGCAGGGAGCCTGCCCCCCCCCCCCCACTCTCTGCCCGCCTCTCTGCCTACTTGTGAACTCTGTCAAATAAATAAAATCTTAAGAAAAAAAAAAAAAAGAATGGACCAAATGTTAATAATGATTATTAGCAAATCTCATTGGTAAAGACACCAAACTCCTTGCAAATCAACCACAGAGTTTACAAATACATTTTCTAGCAATATGCATGGCAACACTCTCCATTCCCTCCTAAAATGTCAGTTTGGTTTACTGTTTTGGTCTATTTGGTTTTAAAATCTTGTAGCACTGTATCAACACAGCCCTTTCTTGACATCTGAACTTCCTTTATTGGCTCTATATGTAGAGAAGTTCTCTGAAACGGAGTACTTATCTTTCTAGGGGAGAGGATCAGCTTTTGTTTATCTAGGTTTGGTCTATTCTCAAGGGAGAATATGATGAAGTTAATATGTATTTGCATAGCTTTCTAAGTATTATCATCTAAGTTGTCTAAGACTCATTCTCAAAATTATTTAGGACTTACATATAATCTAAACCAGTGATTCTCAAACTTTAAAGTACATCAGAATCATCTGGAAGCTTTAATTCCAGATTGCTGGTCTTACCTCCAATTTCTGGTTCAGTCAGTCTCGGGTGGAGCCCGAGATTTTGCATTTCTAAGCTCCCAGGTGATGCTGATGTGGTTAGTCTAGGGACCACATTTTGAGAACCACTGTTCTAAAAGATTTCCTCCTGTTTCAGATTTTCCATTCCTTAAGTATCTCCCTTCAGCACAGCCTAATTTAAAAATGATGGTACTTGCCTAAAAAAAGAATGCTTACTTTCTTAAGAAAGGTCTTTGTTCATGGTCTGAAAAAATTAAGAGTAAGAAACACTACTAAGTTCTATGGACAGTCGGAGGAAACATAAGGAAATTAGGTTTTAACAAACTGTGTATCAGTATTTCCTTAACAAAAAATACCAATATGATGTTAACAGTTATTAAACATTTTTAGATTTAGCATGCTAAATTAAAGTAGTAGCCAAGCTGACTCAGTAATTATTACACATACCAGGTTTGAAAGATTGCTCTTTCCAGGTGTGACGTCATTCTGTTTACTTTGTTCCTGCCTTGATTTACATTTTCTTTCTATACTAGAAGATTTTAAGGAAAGGTTGCTTGCTTCTGAGAAAGAATTTTCTGAATTGATTCTCTGCTCCATTTGCTCCCTTCTCAACTTCTTTAGTTCTCTTTCTCTGCAATAAGAAGCTAGTGACAACTGGAATTTAGCCCCCAGTGGACTTTCTCCTGGGTGGTGCCTGGATAGACTGCTCCTGCTGCTAAGACTCCTAGAGCTGTTCTTGAAGATGTCAGTTTCTGTCACTGTGGCCTGCTTTTTGGAATCTGTATTAGTCTTGTCTCGATCTCTATCATTCTTCTCCCTGCTATTTTCGTGAATGAACAGTGACTTCCTCCTCTCTGGAGATCGATGTTTTTTCTTCAATGCCTTCATCTCCTTTGACAAGCAGTATGGAGGAACAAAGACTTTTGTAACTGCCTTTGGATATTTGGTGGCTATTGACACACAGGGCCGACGTGACTCATGCATACCACGATCTTTATGGTGCTCTTTAACACCTTTCATTAAAGTCTCTAAAATAGTGCTCTTTTCTGATGGCATCCTTTTGGGTTTAGATTTTTTTGGTGAAGATAGTTTCCTTTCAAACTGCTCTGTCCCAGTGATGGACAATCCACTTCCTCCATATTTGATGTCTGATTTTTGTGCAGAATCCAACATATGTCTGTCTAAATAGTCAATTAAAACACAAATTGCATGTTATTAAAAATAACACAAACTATTACATTTTGTACAATTATATAAATAAAAATACTAAGTCATCACAAAAATTTTCAAATCAATATTTAGATGATGACACACATTTTATGGGGGGATTAAAACATGGTGTATTTAATAACCTTACTTCATAATGCTCCCTTTTACTACATCTTGTAAACTCACATGGCTCTATTTATAAAATTTTACTGTATTAGAAAGTTAAAATACTATACAATATGAACATTATTGACTGGAATATTTTAAGTGTAAGAAAGAACAACAGCAAAAAGTTTCTTCATGATGTTTAGAACTTATGTTTGTTAAAAACGCTGCATCTTCATTTTTTTTTTTCAATTTGAACATTCTGCTTAATCAAGTAAGAGCTTAGAGAAATTTAAAAATTGAATCCATCTCCCTCTTCGAAAGATCCTGTAAAAAAATGCATCAATAGTATACATACCTTGTTTTGAAGCTGGTTTGAAGAAATCTATAATTGACTGCTTCCTGAAAATAAAAGCATAACTAATATAGTATCACATAAGCAAACATTAAAACCTCAATAATTCAGATTAAGGGGAGAATACTAGATTTATAGAATATAGATTGGATCTCATTACCTGGTTTAATCAAGTTCTGACAATAGCAATAATGCTTTGCTAAGCTGATTATAAAAAACTTCCATTTTCAATATAATTTACCATTTCCTTTAGGAGCAACCTTATAAATGCACAACTGAGGTTTATACAATCTATTGTACTAAAATGTAAGATTGTTGGAGTATGGATCCAGGGAATTGACAGTGTGCTTCCTAAGAAAAGTTTACTGCTCCATGAGGGGATCTGATCCTATTGCTTGGTATCTCCGGTGACTGGTACCAAATAATGCTCAATAGATGTTTGCTGAATGAATAATGGAAATTATAAAAACTGAGTAAAACCTGAAAAGACTCATAACAAGAGTAGATGGTAGCATGGCAGTATCAGTTATTGGGCCCAGATGGGGAGGGAGCTGAGTTGAAGGGCATGCTGACCAAAAGGCAGAAAGGATCAAACGCCAAGCTGATAGTACCTTCTTTGTATACTAAAATTTAAGAGGTTAATCTACGTAACAGCAGAAATTAGAATGAGTCATCACAACTAATGTTCCAAAATCTTGTCTTTTACCTAAAAATTCTTAGGATATTAACAAAATAACAAAAATAACACATTGAGGAAAGCACAAGAGAAAAGGAAGAATGTGAACAATTACCAAAACCAAATTGTTTTAACTTTTAAGGATTTCTGCACCTTTCTGCACGGTAACACAAAGTGAACCATTATTACCAGAATTTGTATTTGGATTGATGTATTTAGAGTTATTTGTCAGCTGCATAAAGAGGAATGTCATCATATATAGAGCAAAAAATTAACTTCCTGGCAAAATTCTGCTAAAATGTATTCATTTTACTGAAAGAGAAGCAATACACTACCAGTTTTCCTAAACATTTATTCACTATGAGGTTGGAATGCTCAGAGAAAACTTGAACAATCCATGTCCCTTGTATGCTTCACAGGTCACATTAGAAGACCAACATCCTCCTTTAATGGTTTGCTGAAAGTGCACAACGTTTGTGAAATGTTGACGAAAAGCTAACTGTTATGAAATGAATATGAGTGACAGACTAAAGAAGAATTTATGCATTTGCTTTCATAAAAAATAAAAAATTAATTCCGCAGGAGAATAAACGAAGAAATGCCAGAGGTTCTGCAAATCGGGAAAGGATGATGCCGTCCGTTACTGGTCGAGGAAAGAGAGGAGAAAGGATTAAGCAGCAGCTAATTTGAAACAATACTATATATGCCTTTACATTAATTACTAAGTTAACATTACATCTTTCCTAAAATATTAGATCCCAGGCTCCTTTTCGAGTAATACACCAGAGGGAAAAATGGGTTTGGGTAAAACATACAAGGAATCTGTAAAATAACCATGAATGTAACTTTCAAGTAGGAACCGTTATCTAATTTCATATGCACAGAAATGGGCATTAATTATTTATAACTACCTTTAAAAAATTTTTAACAGCTCACAAGCCCTTATCTGAAACTTTTGGGGTCAAATGTGTTTTTGAAATTTGAAGTTACTGGATTTTAGAAAGGGGGTAACTTGGATGCATTACATAAAGCCCCCAGTGGGGTCTGATACTGCACCCCAAAAGCAAACACACAAGCATTTCTCCATTATCGCTTACAAATACTCCCAGTTAATGCGATAAAGCCCATATACAGCCGTCCATTAATTCTAGTCAGGTTTGGCTGCCAAGTCAGAGGTGGTGCCAAACTTACTGAAAACTTTTGATTTTCATAGCATTTTGGCTTTCACAATTGAGATAAGGGATTGTGGACCTGTAGCACAACATTAGAAGATAAATTTAAGCTTTTTAAAACGTAAAATAAAAAAGACAGTACCAAGTGCGTAGAGAATTTAAACATGTTTTATTGTCAGAGGATGTCAAAACTCCCCATCTTATTACATAGCTCCCACAAAATCTTCACAAAAAACCTAGCCTCTTAGAGAGGCGGAAAGTTACTGAAGGAAAAAAAACATATCACATTCCAAATCTGCATGTTATAAGTATCAATCATCGTGCACACTGGACTATAAAGTAATTCGTGGAAGGGTTTCCCTCGTCACATCGTACATAATTTCACCCACAATTTAGAAAAGATTTATACTGTTAAACTACTACGATCAGTAGAACTGCAACGTACAAAAAAAAAAAACACCTAAATATGCACTAAGCAGGTAGGGCCCCGGGTCCAGCTATCGTGAAGGACAAAAATCACGGTCTACCTAAGGCGGGTTCTCCGTAGCCACCCAGGCTGTGGTCACTAGACGGAGAACTGCGTCCCAACTACAGAAAAGGAAACTCGAAGTCCCAGAAGCCCCCGCGCGGAGGCGGGGCAGGGGTTTGCCAGGCCCCGGAACGCCGAGGCCTGAGCTCGCGGAGGATGGCGGGAACTGAAAGAGCGGGCGTCCGCAGTCCTCCCTCATACCCTTGCCCCCGCGACCCGGCCCCTTCTCCAGCCCTCTGCACGGTACCTGTCCCCAGGACTCTTTGTTCTCTTTCCCGCTGCAGCAGGGGCGGTACTACCGGGTCTCAGATGGCAGCGCGGGGGCGACGACCCCGGGGCTGGGGATGAGGGGAAACCTGGCCTAGCGGGCATGCAGCGCCTTGTCATGTCGGCGCCGCTGGCGACGGCGGCATGAGCTGTGGCTGGAGAAGTTGGGTGCGTGGTTGCCGTCTTGCTGCTGGGACTCGGGGAGGCTGTCGGAGCAGAGTTGGGCGGCACCCCCTTCTCTCTTCATGGCGGTTCTCTCTCTTCGGAAGTGACTCCTGTGTGAGCGGGAAGGAACCTGAGGACCAACAGGGGGCGGGCCTTACTTGAAGGGTCGCACTCTGACTGGTTGACAAGGCGGTCATTTCAGTAGTGGAGCAATAGAAAGCCGCAGCCGCTTAGGAGAAGGCGGGGTTTCGAGAAAGGGGAGGGAGGTACGAAAACTGCCCCCCCCGTCACGTGCGCAGTTGGGGTGGGGGGAGCGCACAGTTGCATCCGGGCCGCTTCGGCCTCAGCAGGCACGCGGGGGCGGACAGGCGCGGGCCGCTGCGGGCTCTGCGGCAGCTGGCGACAGCCGCCTGGTCGAGGGCGAGGGACGAGATTTGCAGAAGCAAACCCGAGCCCAGCAGCTGCCCTCAGTGAGGGTGGCCAGCAGTTGGGCTTCCCGTGTCATACAGTTGTGCCTCAGAAATCTCCAGCTGTTCATTACATCGTCTTTTTAACAGATTAGGCCAGAGTGCCCAAATGCTGTCACCATTTCCTTGGTAATGGTGCACTGTCCAATCTGAAGACTTGTCCGTTCTGTGAGAGTTCTTGTTAAGTGTTGTGGATGTTTTTTCTCTTTTTTTAGGAAAGACCCCCCCCCCCCCAACACCCCCACACCCCAAAATAAAGGCTGTTTTTATTCCACAGAAGCATTTTGTTTCTCAGCTGTTGAAATGAGTTATCCATGGAGCCTCTGCAGCCAGATTCCTTAGAGATTTTTGAAAGGAACAAAGGGTCAGCTTTCAATTACCCATGTTAAGTGTGGACAGCATAGATTACTAAAAGCTGACAGCACTCTCCAGTCCTTCTTTGTAAAGGGTGTGTATGTTGCAGGTTGTCAGCCAGGGTTTTCCTTACAAACTGAGACTGGTCAGAATATCTCTGAGCCTCAGTTTCCACATCTGTAAAATGCCATTCTATTTTTCCGGGAAATTGTAAACTATAAAAAAGATAAGCAGTATAAACTTAACAGTTCGGAGTCTCTCACGTGGTAAGTACCGAACAAATTAGTGTTCCCTTTTTTTGCTCTTTAGACATATTCTTAGACTTAAATCTTACAGAGATACATCAGATACTGTATGACATAGAATATATGCAGACATAATATATTGTATGTAATATATTGATTGTTATATACACAGCACATATGTATATATCACATATATGGAATAACTTAATCAAAATATCAATCTTACGTATGTCCAAGGTTTGTCAGACCTGTTCAATCGTTTGGGTGGAACAAAATCTTAAATGACACAAAAGAATTTAGACACATCTCTAAAGTTCATTGTACTGAGGGGTGCATGGGTAGGTAGCTCAGTTGTTAGGTGACTGCTTTTGGCTCAGGTCATGATCCCAGGGTCCTAGAATCAAACCCCACATAGGGCTCCTTGCTCAGTGGGGAACCTGCTTCTCCCTCTCCCTCTGCCTGCTGCTTCCCCTACTTGTGTTTTCTGTCTGTCAAATAAATAAATGAAATCTTTTTTAAAAAATAAATTAAGTTTATTGTACTGAGATTAGACTGCTTCTGTAGCTAAGCCAGGCTAACTGACCTGAAGTTCACCTCTTTTCCTTCCTAGTCAGCCCTTTGGAGGAAGAATTAATGAAGAATAAAAGCAGCCCACAAGGTTGCAAAGTATAAGGTAAAAGATAAACAGTGAGGGGCATCTGGGCAGCTCAGTCCTTAAGCGTCTGCCTTTCACATCAGGCTCCCTGCTTGCTGGGAAAGCTGCTTCTCCCTCTCCCACTCCCCCTCCTTGTATTCCCTCTTTTGCTGTCCCTCTCTCTGTCAAATAAATAAAATCTTAAAAAAGATAAACAGTGAATGTACAGATCTCTCATACATCCAAAAAAGCATATATACACAGCTATATACTAGATAGTGGTAATACAAGAAAGAAAATACTAAAATAAGGGGCATTTTTCTGCTAATAAGTGAGAAGTTGTACCTAGCATCATTCTTTACCTAACAGAATATAGTAGATGCTTGAAATGTGTTGAATGAATAATGATTTACACATTTGTCTATTTGGGGCTTTTTACATGTATTATTTTCTGTCTCGTCTTAGTGCTTTCTTTTGGGTGTTTTGACACTAGTAAATTCTTGCTTCTGTAATGGCACATCTACTAAACATTTAATCTGATTCTTTTCACTGCATGCTCGGTCCATAAGGAAGAGCGATGCATAAAAAACAACATTCTACATGATCGATCAGTTGCTTTTCTTGGGTTATAGTATTTGAATCATCTGGCCTCCAAGGTATCCCTTTAAAGTCTGTACTCATGCTACCAAACAATAGTTTTCACATTTTCTTAATCTGAGCAACAGATTATGGAGTTAAGTGAGGCAAGAAATCCCTTGATCAATAAATGGAGATGGAGTCATAATGAAAACACAATTTTAAAAATCTCTTCTTAACAGGGAAGTAGTTCTCTAAATCCTCAATAAGCATCGATGCTCTTATTTGTTTAAGCTGTGTTTGAAAATGATACAGATTTGGTTGCAGGGTGAAATATGTTGAACATACTAACTAGAACTGCTGGGAGCATCTCGGGCTCTTTCCCCCCACAAATAGCATTGGGTGGTCTTTTTTGTGTTTATACGCCTTCTCCCCGCATTGAATGTGTACCTAGGTCACATGTGCACACACGATTCATGTAAGGTTCATGTCCTGGGCCAGAAATAGACAGTCAGGAGCTGTCTACCTGGTGAGAGATGGTAAAGAGCTCAGGGGTTTGCATGTGAGAATAGAAGTGGGGTGGGGCTGGGGGAGAGGGTGATGAGAAAAGTAGACAAGACTGAATTAGAGACTTAAGGAAAAAATTCAGCCAGGATTGGTTGACGAGTTTGGAGAAATTAAGGCTAGATGACCATAAAAGTCAAGCTTGAGAAGATTTCTGGGAATGCAGGTGGGGATTAGGAAGCAAAGACCATTAAGTGTGAAGTGGCTTCCAAGCATGAAGCTTCTATGGGTGCAGCTCAGCTCCGTCGGGGACCCTGAACTGTTAAAGACCGTTAGGAGGAGGGCAGATTCTGGCCTTGATGGGAAGGGATGGGGCAGCAGCAGAAACAGTGTTACACGAGCAACAGATCAAGTTTGCTAGGAGTGTAAGCCCAACATGGGAATCCTGAGAGGAGTGCCAGTGTAACTGATGCCAGAGATTCCAGGCGGGCACAAAGAAAACAGCAGTGGGCAGACTGGCTCACGCAGTACCTTAGCAGGCAGGGACTAAAAGAACAAAAGGTCAGCAAGTTACCGAGAACGATACTAAAAAGAAGAGAACTAAAGTAAAAGTAACTTCTGGTTCTACAGTAATGACGTACTTTTGCTCTGAGATTGCTACCCTCTGGTAAATTCCAGAGGGTTTTCTAGGGCAAGTGGAGAGACAAAGATGGGTTTATGGCAGAGCTGCCCGCTGGTGGCTGAGCCTGTAGTTGTGGAGGGGAAGGTAGAGGGACCTGGGAAGGGGATTAGGAACAGACCCAGAGAAACAGGAAATAATTAACTTGAATGCCTGACAGAGAAAGAAAGACCACGTGATGATCTGAACAAGGAAAGGCGAGCTCCTGCTTCTCAAGAACCACATGAGTCACTTTGCAAATGGATGCTGAACTCAAAACTGCCCAAAAAGCATTTGGAAAAAGCACTGGCTTGGTTTTAAGAGGCTGCTAGGGAAGTACCAAATGTAATATAATGCAATGTCATATCATCTAAATTCCCTGGGAATAACTAGTAACACTCTGAAAAAGCAGATCTGATGTTAGGGAAAGTGTGTTTCGTGTTATTTCATTATGGAATGTAAGATAATATTTCCTACCCTTTAGAACGCAAGGAACATATTTGTGATTTTTGACATACCTGAATATTTCCTGTACTATTATTGACTCAATATTTTCACTTATATCAATTTATTTTGGAAGAAAACTGAATATTCCCATAAGTTAAAAATCAGTATCCCTTGAAAAGTGATAACTTTACAAATGGAAGCTGACTGTAAGAACAAGATGAGAACTAGAAAAACTATCTCCCCACATTTCTCCTACGGTCATCATGTTTACTAGTGGTGGTAGGCAGAGATATTATTCATATGTGTGAAATACAAGAGAGTCTTTGGGAAATACCAGTTTTACGGACTCCAGCTTATGATCAGGTGTTTTTCACACTTGGTTAGCAAACCATTAGAGGGTTTTGAAATTGATGTAAGGGGTCACAGACTGTAATTGAAAAAAATGGTGGGAGAGTGGAATAGAGAATATTCGTGTATGGCACATAGTCTGTAGTTATGTGTTATTTTGCAAAACTTCACTTGTCTGTATTTCCTTTTACAAGCAGTGATGTAAAAGGTAGCTCCATGCTCCTATTGTGTGCAGTGGTGGAAACGTTTGAAAGTCATTGCCGTAATCTGTATTCATACTTTTCACCCTTCTGTGTATTGGTGGCAATGACAGCAGACGCTGCTTGGAGGAGAAAAGGTGGGCTTCCTTTGTTCACTCCTGCTGGTGAGGAGGGTGGGGAGACACAACTCAGGCTCCCCTTATGTTCTCGTAAGGTCGTTCCCTCCAGGAGTGGGGAGCCTTGTAGAGGGAGGCTGATGCCTCTCCAGAGGAGTTTGCCTTTCCCCCGCCCTGCGCTGTAAGAGCTTCAAGATGGGGAGGATGGCCGAGGTGGCCCCCTTAGGTCCAGCCTTGTCCTCAGTAATCTAGGGACTGCGGGTGAGAAATGGAAGAAGGGAGAATGTTGTAAGCGAGGGAGAGATCCCCTGTCCAACCTGCCCCTTATGTAAAACCCTGCCACCTGGAACTGGAGAGGGTCTGGGAGGGAGAATGCATTTGACCTCACATCTTTGCAATGCTCTTCCCAGAATTCCTCACAGCATGACCCTTACTTCATCAGGCTCTGACTTGCCTCTTCAGTCATTCCCTACCAACATTATCCTGAAGCTGGAAACTTCCACAACACCAAAATACGGAACTCTCCGTGCTGGCCTTCCTGAAAACACGCTTCCCTGAGCTCCCAAAAAGTTTGTTAAAGACGTAGGACGACACTTAAAAATCAAGAGATTTCACACAAAACTCTAGATTTTTGGCTCTGACAGGTACAAAGAGGGGTCTCACATGTATGCCCACAGCGACTGGGTAAATATATATGTGAACCAGACTTCATTTTCCTGACTTTTATAGGGAGTGGGGGATCAGAGAAATATTTTGCAGGTGGCACGAAGATGGTGGCGAACTCCTGCTGGGCCTCACTACGGGTCAGACCCTGTCGTAAGCACTTTAGGACTGCTGACCCCTTTAATCTTTGCCACGTTCCTGCAAGTTAGGAAATGGTGGCACTGGCCCAGTGTTTGCACAAGCATGGTGACAAGTGGCACGTGGAACTCAGCCTTAGTGAGTAGAGAGACGAGGCCCTGGGGGAACCAGGGGGCTGGGGGGCACATTCTCTGCTGATTTGAGACAACCTCTCTAGGCCGCAGTTTCCATGTGGATCGTAAGCCTAGTGTTTCCTCACCTTCTCTCAGTGTCAATGAGAGAAGCATCTGGCTTCTGGTGAGGCAGGGCAGTGCACAGCAACTCCTCTTTGAGCTACCCTAGGTGTTTTAATTTATATCCTAATATTTGTTTCCAAAGTTCTAGGAGAGAATGCTGTCTTAAAGCAAATGTCTCTGGAAGCCAACAGAGGAGGAACTCGTGCTTTCGGTGCCCAGAGGAGCCTCACAGGGAGTTAACAGGGCTCTCCGTCAGGGATTCTTACTTAAAGAAATTGCCAGACTTTACCTGTAATCAATACCTGGGGGCATTTCAAAGAACCGATGGCCAATCTCTATCAAAGATGTAAAATGCACATATCTTTTGATTCAGCAATTCCCCTTCTAATGTCTCTTAGAACTATACCTCTCCATTCACAAAGGTGGGTCTAGAAAGTTGTTTGTTGTAGCATTAGCCGTATTGTAAGGCTGAAAAGAAACTAAACAGCCCAGTAGCAGGGGACACAACAAATCATGGCACAGCCACTCAGTAGAATGCTGTGCCACCGTTAGGAAGTCACTTGGAAAGCACAGGATCCTTCCAGAGAGTCCTGGCATATCCATGTGAATCACCTCTGTTATTTATACAAGCAATAACACAGTCTATGGATACAGGGTGACATACACTGTTCTGCAAATTAATTTTTTCGCCTAATGTATCTTCAAAGCTATTTCATACCAGTTTATATTGTTCACAAATGTAGAGGTTTCTGCGAAACTACTCTGTAATATTGCCACCTCGGCAGCTACTTTGTACGGCCAAGCAGCCTGCAGGGGCCTTGAACTGACGTCTGCCCTCCCACGCGCAGGCCGAGATAACAGCACGAGGTGTAACAAATAAATGTACGTTCCTGATATGGCCCCCCAACAGTCCCTGAGATCCACAGTCTCCCCTGCCTCCCAGGGCCTTCCTTTCGTGTGCCCCTTAATAAGACTCCCTGTGGAGCTTACCAAAATCCAGCTCTTTTCAATTTGAATTGACTAATTGGGCCTCAGCCTGGGAACCCCGAAGGATTCTATCATGAACCCTAAAAAAAGCATGTGCTGGAGCGCCTGGGTGGCTCAGGCGGTTAAATGACTGCTTTCAACTCAGGTCATGATCTCAGGGTCCTGGGACTGAGTTCTGCACCAGGCTCCTTGCTCAGCTGGGAGCCTGCTTCTCCCTTGCCTGCTCTGCCTGCTGCACCCCTGTATGTTCTCTCTCACTCTCTCTCTCTCTCTGACAAATAAATAAAATCTTAAAAAAAAAAAAGTATGCACTCCAGGTCCTCTGCTCTCTCTGCCTGAAGCCTCCCTTGACCTCCCCAGGCCACTGGGCCTTTAAGTGGCCGCCTTGATCATAGGTCAAGAAGCTCTTAACAGTGGTTGCCTCCAGAGAGAGTTTTTCCGCTACCTTTGAAATTTGTATTATACCAGTTATATATACTCCGTTTCCAAAGAAACTCCAAAACTCCAAGACAGATCCAAAGATCTCTCTCTTTCACCTTCACATAATAAAATAAAAGGACCAGGCGCCTGGGTGGCTCAATGGGTTAAAGCCTCTGCCTTCGTTCGGGTCGTGATCCCAGGGTTCTGGGATTGGGCTCCGAGTTGGGCTCTCTGCTTGGCGGGGAGCCTGCCTCCCTCCCTCTCTCTCTCTCTGCCTGCCTCTGCCTACTTGTGATCTCTGTCTGTCAAATAAATAAATAAAATCTTAAAAAAAATAAAAGGACTCATAGTTTCAGATTAAGAGTTATGCTGTTATATTAACTGCTTTCAGGGAAGACTTGCCAGATACCCGCCACTGTTTCTGTTAGTCTCTGCCCATTTCTCCTTCATCTTCTTTCCCTAGAACCTTGACACTGACATCCCTGTTCTTATCTGCTTGTTGTGGGCAACATGGAGGCCCTTTACTTATGTTGCCTGAGGAGGGATTCAGTAGTACAAACATTTCATGCTGACTTCTCAAACTCTGCGTGTCTTAAACGTAACTCACTATCTCCCCTACCGAACCTCCCAATGTAATGTTCTCTCCTCCTGTACTTCTTATCTTAAGAGAATGGTCGCATCATCTCCCCTCCCCTGTCGTCCAAGTCAGAAGCCTGGGAACCCTCCTAACCCCTCCTCTCTATTACTACCCTCAGCCCCCACCTGTCATCAGTCATCAAGTCTTAGTGATTTTGCACCCTCAATATCACTTGTATCCTTTTTTTTCTCCTAAAAATACATGCATGCGCACACACAAATATATATTTGGTTCTTTTGGGGAATGGGAAAGATACAGACAAACACAAAGAAGAATATTACAAATGCATATTCTCCACTCCAGACTCACAAACTGTTAACGTTTTGCCCAGCTTTACTCTCCTCTCCTCTTTTCTGGTTTTTTTTCCTTTTTTTAAAGATTTCATTTATTTATTTGAGAGAGAGAACAGAGAGCATGAGTAGGAGGAGGGACAGAGAAAGGGGGAGAGGGACAAGCAGACTCCCCACTGAACAGGGATTCCTTATGGGAGGGGTTATGTGGGGCTCAATCTTAGGACCCTGAGATCATGACTTGGGGTGAAGTCAGAGGCTTAAGTTTAACTGACTGAGCCACCCAGGAGCCCCTCTGGTCTTTCTGTTTTTTATAACAAAATATCACAGAAATAGCTGAGTCCTTTTTAACCAATACCGCAATATAATTCCCCTCCCCCCACTATTGTGGTTTTCAAGTACACAAGTTCTCTGCACCTCAGATTCCTTATTTTTTACATATATCTGTATTCAATCATAAGGAATATATACGATTATTTTGTATATGGTTTTTAAAAGATTTGCATGCTTTTAAAAGATTTGCATACTCTTAATTTTGTATGTAGTTCCTATGCCACATCTTATTCATTACAAACAATGCTGTCACGAACATTTCTGTACATGCTTCTTTGTGCTCATGTGCAAGAATATCTGTGGGTTATATAATCAGAAGGTAAATCATTGGGTCATAGGGTATTTGCATTATCAAGTTTATTGTATGCTGCCAAATTGCTTTCCATAAATGGCCAAATTAATTTATGGCCCACTAGCAACGTAAAAGAGTTCAGTTTGCGTCATGTCTGCCCTAATCTTTGATACGACGCTCCTTTTATATTTTTGCCTATCTGGAGGGTAAAAGTGGCTTCTCATGTTTTCTTTTGCAGTCCCTCACTTATGAGGTTGACTATGTCCTCAGACATTTTGGGGGGGTCTATATGGATTTTTTTTTTTTTGTCCATGGTCCATTTCCATATTTCACTCATTCCTAAGCTGTCTGTGTTTTTCTTATTGGTTTGTAGAACTTAAAACTACATATTCTGTACTCTAAAGTCCTTTCTATCCCTCCTGCTGCACCCCAGTACAGATCCTAATTATCCCCTGCGAAGTCTTTGGCAACAGCTTCCAAGCTGGTCCCTTTGTCCTTCCTCAATCCATCTCCCCATCCAGCCTGAGCTATCTTTCTAACAACCAAATCTGAGTATGCAACTCCCAAATTCATTATTGACAGGAAAACAACCAAAACACAATCATCATCATCATCAACAACAAGCCAATCCCCGGCAAACAAATTTTAAGGCACTGAATCTACAACTCAATTCTTTGGCAGGCCCTATGAGGAACTCCATGATTTGATCCCCTTCTATCTCTGAGAGACCAGCATATTGCTCTCCCCATGCGTCTTACTTTCCGCCTGTCGGAACAGTGGTTTTGGCCATTCTTTGAACACATAAGCCTCACTCATGCTTCTGGACTTCTGTGTACCTCACTTCTACTGCTAGCTTGTCCTCCTAGTAAAATTTTACCTGACATCCCTGAAGAGACCCGGTTGCTCCTTTTCCATCCACATCCACTATGACCCCACTAAAACATTTATGACCTTGCATTGGAATGATTTATTGTATATATGTCTTCTCTATGGGTTGAAATCTTCATTTGGCTAGGGTTCTGTTTGTTGCAAGAGGCAGTATAATAGAGTGGTTAGGAGTAGAAGGTCTGAAGCCACAGATGGCCTGGGTTTGAATCTCAGCTCTGTTACTATTTGAGAAGTTGCTTAACTTCTCTGTGACTCAGATTCCTCATTGGTAAAGCAGGGATAATAATAGTACCTATCTCATTGGCTTGTATTGAATCAGTTGATACACATGAAGTACTTACAATAGTATACAGCATACAATAGGTGCCCGATAAAGGTTAATTCTGATGATCTGTGTTTGTTAACCTATTATTAATAACTATTACTTATTCATGGTAGGCATTTGGTATCTTTGCATCAATACCTTGTCCACCTGCACTGTATGTCTTAATGCCTTTTACAGAGTTAATACTGAGACTGTTGAAACATGTGTCCACTGCCTTTGAGGGTATTACATCCTCCATGGGGGCTAGCTCTTATTTTATAGTTGGGTCAGTTCCCCAGTTTGTCTCCTGCCCAGTCCTGGCTTCCTCTGATTTCTGGACATAGGTCCATTTCTCAAAAAGTGATTCCTAAGGCAAGAGGAGATGCTTAGTGTAGGAGCAGTGCCAGCCTAGGTGACACACAGACATCCCCAACTAAAATTACAGGCGTAATCCCCACTATTCACTTAGTCCTGGCTTGGTCAGCGGGACTTGTTCAATGGTGCCCGTGCTTCCTCCTTTCTTTCCCCAGCTCCTCCATCGCAGGCACTTAGCCACCATACCAGAAATAACTGTAGACATTAGAAAAATGCATCACATCAAATAAATCTGGGAACATTCCTTGCATTTTAAAAACCTTGGCTAGCCCCTCTCTGCGACTCCCCCACCAGTCCTTTCCAAGCCACTCACCAAATCTGCCTTTTCCCTCTTCTCTTCACCCTTGAAGCAGGCTTCAGTCTGAGGTCTCCACGTGTGATAAGCCCAAACCATCCGTTCCAAGATTCTCCTAGAATCCGCAGTTTCCCATGGTAGGGACTCAGATGGTCTTTACCGGAACGTTCTCTTTCTGAACTCTCTCAAGCACAAAATTCTCACTTCGTGTTCTTAGGACGAGAGCAGACACAAACCTTTCCCGGGTAGCTGGGAGCAGGAGAACTATGCTTTGTTTTTGTTTTGTAGAGCATAGCTTAGAAATGCCATGCCTGATTTTCTAGACACCCTTAGAGTGCTGCTGACTTCGATCACAAATGAAAAATTCAGATGTGGACAGGTGTGAAAGTCAAGGGATCAGCCTGGGGGATTCTGGGTGTCTACAGCTCAGTGGGACAAATGGCAAAACAACAGGTGTCCACAGATGTGCCGACCCGTGAGGCACTCATAGCCAAAGCTCACTTCGGGATTGAATTCTCTCATAAAATCTACCCTTTCTCTGTGCAGCCCCCTTCACCCAATCTCTGCAGGGCTTGGGAAATGAGGCATTCTGCTGGCCTTATATTACAGGTACTAGGAGGTTATGTGTGACTCACTGAGAATTAGCTGGCTTTAGGACGCAACGTTCTGACATTTTCAGGCTGTTTATTAGTCATAGAATGTTGCAGCCTACCTAGAGATGTATAATAATGAAAAATTATGGTTGAAGCAAATGCTCAGGAGTGGCCACAGTGACAGAGCAGAGTGACCTGTTGATTTGGGAACCCAGTGTGGGGTCCTCAGAGCCACAAACTGCTCTCTTGAAATAAGAAGACGGTTTCCGGGGTGGAGAAAGGAACTCTGTGGAAAAAAGCAGCAATAGGACTTTCTCTAATTTGGGGATCAGAAATGGAGTTGTTGAATTTCGGAAATTAGGCATTTCTCGGACAGAAACCAGAGCCAGGGACTGCTAACTAAAACATTTTGTAGGCTTTGTACCACCCCGCATTTGTTCCTATTGTGAATCTCTGTTTGCTTCTCAGAGCTGTGAAAGAAAACACTTAAAATCCAAACAGCCCTGTGTGCTGGTCATCAGGAGTTCTAGCCAAACAGGAAGCATAAGGAACTGGACTCGGCTCCTTAGCCTGCTCGGGGGTGATGGTGTGGCAGCCTCCAAGGGAGCAGGAAGCAGACGGAATACTTGGGTCTGCAGCAAAGGACGACGGGAGAGTTTTGGTGAGGCACACTGCGGGAGGTGGCAGTCGGTCCTGAGAAAGGACAGAGCCAAGCAGTAGCAATTTCATGTGTGAACTTGACTGCTCACATCAGCATGGGCTGTAACAGAACATTGGTAACAATGCACATGGCCATCAGTAGAGGATGGCTCAATAAATCATTGCCCAGCTTTACCAGGGGATACCATGCAGCTATTAAAGAGAATGGAGAGACAGGGTACCTGGGTGCCTCAGTCATTAAGCGTCTGCCTTCTGCTTAGGTCATGATCCCAGAGTCCTGGGATGGAGCCAAGCATTGGGCTCCTTGTTCGGCAGGAAGCGTGCTTCTCCCCTTCCCACTCCCCCTGCTTGTATTCCCTCTCTCTGTGTCAAAGAAATAAATAAAATCTTTTAAAAAATATATTTAAAAAAAAGGAAAAGAGAGGATATAAGCTTGGTGATAAAAAGAGATACTTGACATACACTAAATGAAAAATAGATCGTGGAACAGTGCGTGAGTAGTAAAATCGCACTTTTCCAGGACATTTCCCTTTCCCAGTGGACGGATGCAATGTATTTACAATATTCTTGTGCCTACAAAGACCATGTCTGGGGGAAGTTCTCTGAAATTGTTCACAGTGCCTCACATCCACCTTCTGGGATTCCACATAGGGGAGATATCCGGGAATTATTACTTTTAACTTTATGATCTTTATTCTGTTTGGAAGTTTTAAAGGCTGTTTATAATTTTTTTTTTTATTTTTTTTTATTTTATTTTTTTTTTTAAAGATTTTATTTATTTATTTGACAGAGAGAGATCACAAGCAGGCAGAGAGGCAGGCAGAGAGAGAGGAGGAAGCAGGCTCCCTGCTGAGCAGAGAGCCCGATGTGGGACTCGATCCCAGCACCCCGAGATCATGACCTGAGCCGAAGGCAGCGGCTTAACCCACTGAGCCACCCAGGCGCCCTGTTTATAATTTTTTAAAAAGATTTTATTTATTTGTTTGTC
Source organism: Mustela nigripes (assembly GCF_022355385.1). Classification (NCBI taxonomy): domain Eukaryota; kingdom Metazoa; phylum Chordata; class Mammalia; order Carnivora; family Mustelidae; genus Mustela; species Mustela nigripes. The sequence continues at coordinate 164,672,038 of NC_081560.1, read as the reverse complement.
AGAGAGAGCAAGCACAAGCAGGGGGAGTGGCAGGCAGAGGGAGAAGCAGGTTCCCCTCTGAGCAAGGAGCCCCATACAGGACTTAATCCCAGGACCCCGGGATCATGACCTGAGCTGAAGGCAGCCGCTTAACCAACTAAGCCACCCAGGCATCCCAAGGCCATTTATAATTTTTAAGAAGTATTTTTTTTGTAGAGCTTTTGAGGGTTTTAGCTGGGCAAATTTCAGAATTTATAGTATTTGGAAGCCTGTCCCTGAACACTAATTTCAAATAGGAATATGGACTTTAGTTTTCTTATTTATACCTTCACCTGGGATGGTGGACAAAATTGCAGTATTTCAGGCACTTGCCTAATATTTACAATGACCATGTGCTAAGCCACAGCAGGATGCAAGAAGATACCAAAAACTGGTAGCATATAAACATTCTCTATCCACACTTAATAAAATTAGAAATCAGTAACAAAAGTACTACATTTAAGTAACAGTTAAATACCAGTTAAAGACATGGTCTGATTCTAAATTCTCTAACAGTGATAACATAAAGGAAGCCCTGTCTTAATGAGCTTTCTCTGGTTTTTACTTTTCCCCTTAATTATGATGAGGCTGTTTGCTGTTCCTAAGTTGAACTAGCTGTGAAGAAGTGAACAAGTCAATTTATTTATTTATATCTCATCTCTTTCTGTTCAGGTTTGAAGGCCATTCGGTTGCTTGTGAACTCAGGCTAAACACGGAGGAAATTTCCTTGTCAGTGGTTGTCACACTAATGTATGAAAACCATGAAATTCCTCCAAGATCCTAACCCTTGGCCACAGGCACCAGCATTTGAAGGATCCTGTTTTACTTTAAAAAGGAGCCTGCACTTGCCAGTTGTTTAGATACTGACATGGACAGATGCCCAAGATACAGCTCCTATGAAAAACAAAATAGGTTGCTGGACAGTGAGTACTGTACGTAGTGTTAGACGACCTAATTGCAAACCGGGCATACACTTAGGGTGACAAGAAAGAAAAAAAAAGTTTTGAAAGAGAACATGTAGTTTTTAGAGTACTGAAATTATAATAGAAGGAAAAAACCAAAACTTTGACTTCCATGTGTTTCTTTTTGAATGAAGCACAAGTGGGATGGGGACACGAAACCATTTCCAAGCTCAGGCTGCTGAAGTTCTAAGTCTGGCTGTGATGTTATGATACTAATTTTGTGAAAATTTGCATATATGTACACTTATATTAGACGTTCATATATGCAGAGAAAGCAATCTGGATAAATACATCTCAACTTATGTTTATCTCTAAAGGATAGAGGTCTAATTTCTTTGTTATGTATTTCTGTAAATTTTAACATTTTTACAAGGAGTGTAAGTTACTTTTGGAACTAGGAAAATAAATGAAAAACAAAATAAAACACATTTGTTTTAGGCAGTGTGCAGTTGGGCCTGGCCTGGGAATATCACTCACTGACGGTGAGGTTATGTGATTTTACTGCTTATTTGCAGCTACTGAGATTCCACTGCCAAACTCCGGGACAAAATCTCTCCAACAAGCCTGGCCTGAAGGCTCACCCTGATTCACTGCTGCCACCTCTGATCTCTGACCATAGTCTACCTGTCCCTTTGTCCAGCTGGTCTCGGTTGACTTTCATCTGACTATTAAGATTCCCAACTGTTTTTTCTCTTTTTCAGCTTGGATGGACCCCTTTGATATGACCTCAGACCTTCTAATTAAACCCTACCTCTTTTTCTTATATAAATAGGCCTTCTGGCCATTTTCTTGCATGATTCAAAACCTTGTGGAAGTGCTCTGACAAGCTGGATGAGTATAAAATGTGGGTGCAATCAAAATCCTGAACACAGAAAGTTTGTAAAGCCGTGTTTGAATGAGAGAACAGGAGCCAAAGCCAGCCTCTCCCAGGTGGAGGTTGCTCACAGGATTCCTGCCATCCCGGGATGAAGGCTAAACCACTGGACCAGAGGAGCAGGACTAAAGGAGGCCGTTGGCAGTGGGAGGTGGGGCTATCAAGTGGTGATGGGGGCTTTGGCTGGCTGGGTGGAGAACTCATCAGAGTCTGGAGCTTCCTGAAGACAAAGACTGTTGGGACCAACGGGGATTTACTGGGCTGTCGCCAAGTCTTGGCTCTGAGACTCGCAGATGACCTGTCTGGCTATTTGTTTATATGTTATACAGAGACCAAACCCAGTCAAAGGGAGGCCTGGGAGACCAGAACTCTCTGAGTTAGAAGGACCCTTCCCCAAGGTAAAGCTGATGGCAACCCAAAGTAGCTCTTGCTTGATGAATGGTTGGCCACCCCAGGAGAGCGAGAGTGGGAGCATGAAAGGGGAGTGTGGCTGCCCAGGGAGCACTTCTCTTACCAGATTAGAAAGGAGTCAAGAGCCAGGCCTGGAAAACCAAACCTCCTGACACCTGTATGATTCTTCATGTGTGTGGCTTCCCCAGTTTATGTTTTTCCAGGTCTGTTTCCATGGTGATTAGCAGCAATCAGTAGCAATAAAGCAGCCAAAGCTTTTAAATAAAATGTGTTTGTCTTTGAGGGCAGCAGGGAAGGGGGCCTTGGGGTTTTGGCAAAGGCACCCACTGAGGGAGACATGGGACCCACTGTGAAACAGGGCAAGAGACCCGGACCCAACAGCAGGTCTGGGCCCAGGAGACCCTGGAGGGCTTAGTCAAAAACAAAACAACAAAAAACACAGAACATCAACAACAACAAGAAATAAAAAGCCCTCCCCTGTTGGATTTCTCACCCTTACCCTCATTTTACTTATCCCTCTATATGGTACTTCTTTCATACCTAGTAAGAGATAATAAATTACCCTGTAATGATTTGCTTTTATATTTCCATCTAGATATTGGAATGAAAACATGTCTCACATGCTCCTTCTTACACGTTCCCAAGAGCCTGCTGCAGAACTGGGCATGTAGTGGAGGCTCTTTATATCTTTTAAATTAAATTTTACTTTTATACACAAGCATCTAATGTATAAATGTGCCCTTATTATTTTTTTCCTTGGCTCTCTCCTTCTCATATTTATGTAATCATGTACAAGCAGAACATACACACACATGCACATGCTTGCACACATACACTTTTTTTGTTGTTGCTGAAGTATGTTTTACAAAAATATAATGATGTCATCTTACACACTTTTCTGCCTTTTGCTTTTCTTCTGCAACAACTGCTCTTGGAAATCTACCAAGTAAATTTCTATAGGATCATCTTCTCTTTAATGGCTGTATAATAGTCCAAGGTGTGGCTGTGCTGAAGCCACCAGCCAACCTTACATCTCTTCCCAGCCTGGTGTTCAAGAGCACGGGTCTGGTAGCTCCAAGTTAGGCATGGTGAGACTGGTTACATATTAGGAATCTGCAAAAGCTGCAGAACAGGGCTTTTTCCTATTTTAACTAGCCCATCACTAAGCCTTATTAATGGGTTTTAGTTTGTATCTAGCTTTTTTTCTGGGGGAGGGGTTTGGGAGGGAGAATATCCAGTACAAATAAACAATGCTAATACACACACACAAACACATTTCCTTCTGTGCTGGTGTTTTCATTTCTATTGATGGGTCAAAGTGAATACATATTTTCAATTTCAAGAGATGTTGCCAGCTTGTAAAGGGTTGTAGAAATTTATAATTCTACCAGCAATGTAAGAACTGTTTTCCAGGAATCCCTGCCAGCAATGGAAATTACCCTCATTTTAATTTTTGCTTTCGAAAGGTATGAAACAATATCTCATTGTACTTTAATTTGCATCTCTTTGAATACTAATAATTTTGAGTTTCTTTTCCTACGCATGTTGACCCTTTACAAATGCTCTTTTGTGAGGTGCCTTCCAACCGCTTTTGCCTATTTTCCTGTTATGTGTCTCTGGTCCATTTATGAAGCCTTTTTGTTTATTTTTGTTCTTAATTATCTGTCTGTCCTGGACATTATGAATATTTCCCTCCAAATCTATTTTGTCCATTGACTTTGTTTATCTATTGCCATACAGGTTATTTATTTATTTATTTATTCATTTTTATTGTTACCAGGTAAAGTATGTCTATATTCTGTATAGATTCTGGACTCCAGTTTTGATTCACAAAGCCCCTCTCTCCTGACTCCTATATTGAACATGTGAACTCTTAAATTTCCAAGATTGGTATTGTCTCATTTTTTTACATTTGTCTTTAATCTACATAGAGTTTAAATTTGTATGTGGTATAAACTAGGAGTCCAGTTTTATTTTCTTCCAGATGGAAGTTGCCTTGGCACCATTTATTAAATAATCCGTCCTTTATCACAGAATTGAAATACCAACTATGTCATACGGTAAATTCTCATATATACACTTGGTCTATTTTTGGCTTCTCTATTTTATTTCAATGATACATTTATCTATTCCTATGCCAATACCAAATTGATTTAATTGCAGTGGCTCTATAATACATTCTGATATCTGATAAGGCAAGTCTCATCCTTTATTTTTCTTTTTTACATTTTATTTGCCATTGTAAAGAATTTATTCTTCTATATAATTAAAAAATTTTTTTTTACTCAATCCACCCCATCAAAATTTTCTTGTTATCTAATTAGAATTGCATCAAATGTGTACATTAATTTTGGAAAAATCGACATTGTTATCAATATTTTTTCCAAAGATATTTACTGAGCATGTACTTTGTGACATGGTCTGGGGATAGAGCAATGAAGAAGACAGACATGATCTCTGCCCTCTTTGAGTCCAGATTATTGTTTTGTTTTAGGATTTTATTTTTAAGTAATCTTTACACCCATTGTAGGGTGCCAAGTTATAACCCTGAGATCAAGGGTCACATGCTCTAATGACTGAGTCAACCACACACCTCCAGATTATTGTTTTTAATAAGTAAATGGCCCAGCAATTGCACACTTGTGTATATACCCAACAGAACTAAATGCACATCTACCCAAAGACACATACAAAAATATTCACCACAAAAACTAGAAGCAACACAACTGTCCCTACAGAAGAATGGAAAATAGATTGTGGCATATTTATCCAATGAAATTACCACACAACAATGAAAAAGAATGGAGTATCAATAGTCAAAATATTGTAGATGAATCTCACAGATATCAACACCAAAAAATACATACTTTATGATCCCATTTACGTGAAATTTGAAAATTGACCAAACTTATCTAGACTTATCTAGACATAGGGTAAAATGGTGGGGTGGGGTGGGGTGGATGCGTAGTGACCATGAGGGGATACAAGAGGAAGTCCCAGGGTGGTGGTCCTGCTCCGCATTTGATCTGACTAGTGATTACGTGAGCACACACCCAGCAAGCCACACATTCTGAATCATCCACTTTACTGTTTGTAAGTTACATTTCAATTAAAACAAAAAAGGATAAAAGGGAATCTGTCCTCACAGAACGGCCCTTCTCCCTTTCTGGGTGCCTAGGATGGGCGGCCATCTGCCCACCCCTGTCTTCTTGCCTTCTACATCTCTGAAAAACTGAGCTTTCCAGCACTTTCTAGGCTGGGCTATTGCCATCTTGATGGGCCTACAGCTGCTGTTCCCATCACAATTTTCCGGCTCCCTCCCCTCTTTAAAAAACACATATCTATCTATCTATCTATAGATAGATAGATAGATAGATAGATATGTTTAAAAAACAACCTCTTGATGGAATACAGTACAGTCTTGTGGAAAAGCAGCAGACTTGGACCAGCCGGCTCAAACTCCCTCTCCCCTACTGGTCAATAAGAAACCCTGGGTTTTTGTGCCTTACCCCCAAAAGAGTTATAAAGTTCAGTAAGTGCCTGGAAAGCAAGCAAGACTCCGCGATGCAATCTGGATCACCCATTACCAATTTGCTTTGCTCACCCACCGTAGTGGCTGGGCCTTATGCTTCCTAGGGGAAAATGAGCAGTTTGAATGCCTGCCCCCTCCTTCTCCCTTCTCCCATCTCCCCCACTCTCTTCCCTTTGTTCTCTGTAAATGGCTCCTAATGTGGGGGTGCCTGTATTTTTGATCCTGTGGGGAGAAAACTTTGAGCCCAAGTTGGGGTTTCACACGGGACCCCAACACTGCCAGCCTCGGATATAGCCCGCAGCAGTTACAAAAGGCAGATTACCATGCAGCGCTGCTGAGTTGCCGTCATTTTATGCCATTTTGTATTTCTACCCTCTAGGGTAGTGACTCACTGCTTTCCAGTTCAATGTGAGGACATGTCCCACGGTGTTGACTGCCTGATGCTCCTGGAGGACATTCCTAACCCACCACTCACCAAGTTATTAGAAATCTAACTCCGAAATCACTAATCCCCAAATAGCCTCTGTTCTCTCAACTGCTGGCTTCCTTGCTTTGATTTTATGCACAGTAGTTCTAAACTCAAGGCCAAAAATTCTACCCCATGCCGAGCCACTTTCAAAGGAGAACCAATATGTTAAGACTAGAGGGGGATTTGAATAGCGGCTAATTGTCAGTTTGTCTAGTGAAAAAAGCTTTCTCTCTCCCCTGAGCAGGCTGGTTATTTGTTAAAGTTTGCTGGAGTTTTGGAGCACCTCGCTGTTAGGGGCAGCTCAGACTCAGCAGTTTTAATTATTAATCAGGTCAAGGGCTGATGACAATTTTTCTTCTCTTCAGGGGAGGGTCTTGAAAGTTCACAGGAGGGGCTGTCCAAGCCCTTGTCCTGTGATGGGTGGAAGGGAGGGAAGTAGGGAAGCGATTCAAGCCAGATCAGTCCCGCGTTCTTAATGGTTCCTTGCCCTAGACAGACAGACAGGGTTGGAAAGTTGCTAAATCTTCCTCTGGATTGTTTTTAAGTGAATATAGGTCTTTATCCTTCCCAGGCTGGTTGGGCGGGTGGGTGGAGAGGGGGGTTGTGCAAATTCCAGACTTGACAACATACGTGAAATCATATCCTGTTGTACCCTTGCAAACTGGAGTGTAGAAAAGGTGGTACACGCTTCAGATCTGTCCACTTCCGGGCATCCGCTCCCTCGGGGTGGGGTTGGGGAGGGCTTGTGGCTTCTGCACATTTTGGGAAAGGCAGGAGGCTTTTTCCAGTTTAGGTTTGTAACATTTCCAAATACACGGACTCTGTTTCTTCCCTGCCTCCCACGCTTCTCTCCTGATCTTTCTGGGTCTGCTTTCTCTCTTTTTGGCCTGAGACCCCAGCTTGACAAGATCCAGAAAGGTCTCCTTCCCATCAGCCATTCCCCACCGCTCCAGCAAGCCCCGCCTCCCGCCCCTGTTGCTAGGCAGATTCCCCTGTTGCTAGGCCACCACGGCTTCTTCCTGCCTCCAAAAGAGGCACAGATTCACCGTGACCCGCTCAACCGTCCACCCACCTACATACTGACAAAACAAGTGGATCCTAAATACCTACCATATGTGAACCCCTGTGCCCAGCGTGGAACGATTCCGAAGGGGGGAAGAGGCAGCAGAGCCAGAGGTGTCAGATATGAGGGTGACCAGTTGTTCCGGGGATGGTGAGCAGGTTGTCCCTTGAGAGGTTTCTCAGGGGATAGCCATTAACTTGGAGACTTTTCTCAGGTCCAAGATCGGACCCCCAGCCTACAGCGCTCAGAAAAAAACGAGATAAATCTCATTTTATCTGCAACCAGAAGCAGATCCTTGTCTGGTAGCAAGAGCATATTAATCAGGCTTGAAAGACTGATGCCTAATACCAGAATGTGAATTTATTAATTTATAACGAGCAGTCTGTCACAGGGATCCAGGAGACTCCTGCAGGCATCACCATGTCTCTGAGGAGACAGAATTTTCTGGAAAAGATGGCATCACTGAAGGATATTAGAGGGTTGATGTGGGGCACCAATTTGCACATGAAAGGGAGCGTAGCTATATACTCGTTTCTACGCTTAGATCTATTTTAACATTCTTCGCATTTGTCAGGCAAAATGCTAGAGGTTCTACGGCGGTAATTTTATCAATTCCTCACATCAGCCATGAGAGGGCGCTACAAACGCTCATCTTTCGCAGAAAGGAAGCAGTTCAGGTTAAATGACTTAACTGAGGTCATCTGGCTAAAAGGTGACAGAACCAGGGTTGGAACGTGAAGCCCATGGTGGGACTAATAGATCGCAGTTACCTGGCAGTGGTGGGATAACAAAATCAGTTGAGGTTGAATTGGATAATGGATACTGAGGTATTGATGAATCAGCTAGATGGAAATATCGTCTAAGCCGGGAGCCTGGGTGCCTCAGTCGTTAAACCTCTGCCTTCTGCTCAGGTCATGATCTCAGGGTCCTGGGATCAAGCCCCACATGGGGTTTCCTGCTCAGTGGGAATCTTGCTTCTCCCTCTTCCACTCCCATGCTGTGTTCTCTCTCTCTCTCTCTCTCTGTGTGTGTGTATGTGATTCTGTCAATAAATAAATAAAGTCCTTAATTTTTTTTTTTTTATTTGACAGAAAGAGAGGGATCACAAGTAGGCAGAGGGGCAGACAGACAGAGAGAGGGGAAAGCAGGTTTCCCGCTGAGCGGAGAGCCTGATGCGGGGCTTGATCCCAGGACCCTGAGATCTTGACCTGCCTTCATGCACTGAGCCACCCAGGCGCCCCTAAATAAAGTCTTTAAAAAAAGAAAAGAAAAGAAATATCCTCTAAGCGATGGGACACGGCATGTGGAAGTGGCACTCTGCTGAGCCAAGATGTAGAGACAGAAGTTAGAGACATCATCTGGCATATGCCTTAACTCTTCTGGAGGTTCTCTGAGAGAAGAGCTTTGACATTCTTCGTGATGGTGGGTAAAAATTTGTGTGTTTGTACTACTCCACTGTAGTACTAGAAAGTCCTAGAATCCAGGAAGGTCCTTTGGGCTGGGTTGGCATCTGAGTGAGGTAGGACAGGGTAACCTGAGAGAATTGCCAGGGTTAGGCGCTCAGAGGAGAAAGGCAACTGGTGTGGTGACTCCAGTGCCATCTTGCCAGTCAGCTAACAACCCAAGAGGCCCCTGCACCTAACCAGACCCAGAGACCAAGATCTTAACTTTAAGGAGAGGTAGAAGCTCACTGAGCTCTATGTAAGGGACAGCCTGGAGCCTGTGTAAGAAGAAGGTGACAGAGGAGTGCTTTCCTTGCCTGGGGGCCTGGTAAGGAGCTCCCACCAAAGGGCAACACAGGCAGGCGGCATAGCTCCATTGGTGGGCTGGATCAAGCCAGGGGTCTGGATGGCAGTGTGTCAAACTTAGAGCTCTGTCAGGCACGGTGATGGCATTAACCTCTATCTCTGGCTAGAGAGTGAGCATCTTTGTTTTGTATCCAAGCCTTAGAGAATTGAGGAGGAGTGAGGAGCAAGGCAGAAAGGGTGCTAGCAAGCTGGAGCTTTCCTTCCTTCCCTTCCTCCCTCCCCCTCTCCTTAAACACCTAGATTTGCAACAGACTTTCCTGGGACTAGACTTGAGTCACTCTGGGAGAAAGAATCTGCACTCTCGATGCTGTCAGTTTCTCTGCTTTTGTAATTTACTACACCCCCCCCCCCACGCACGCGACAACTAGTTTCCTAGTGGAGTGGTTTTTGAACAATCTCAGCCTTGTCTGGACGCCTGAGATCTGCCCACAGTTGGGCCAAGAGAGTCAAGGGGTTCCAGGGCCCCTGGAAATTTCACATGGTGGGCCAGCAGCTGTCTCAGCTGGATTTGCAGGAAACAGCTGGTGGAGCCAGGGCAGGGAGAGGTGAAGCCCCAAGAGAGGAAGGGATTGCAAAAGGGAGAGCCAGCCATGGGAGCAGCTGCCATTGCTAAGCTCTTCCCGCCCCTGATTCCTTGATCATGGGGTTGGGGGAGGGGACTTCCAGCTCCAACCCTCCCCACCCTGGCTTTTCTCAAAAAGAAACAAGCAAGAGTGAGGCCCAGAGGACTAGAACCAGCGGACACGGACATGGACAATATCTGACAGGGAATCTGACCCAGACCCTAGAGCCCAGGTTGTATTTACCTACAGAGCTTAACAGCGCTGTGGGTGGGATTCAGCCAAGGCGGGGTGGGTTATGTCCCAGACACTAGACCATGACTGTTTGGGCCTGAGATCCAATCAGAAGACTTGGCATTCAATGGAAATAGCCGAGACCTGGAGGAATTGGGGCCTCTTCTGTTAGTTTAGTAAGCTGAGAGTCTCTCAGAAGTTTGTGCATGGCTCTAGCCTGCATCTGATTGGAGGCCCTCCCCACCCCCCTCTCCCTGACTTGAGTGAGCAATGACTTTTTCCTTAGAGACTCAGAGTTGTGTAATAATCAGACAAAGACAACGATTTCCTCGACTTACGGCTGGCTGGCCCTTTGGAAGGAAGGGCTGGAGTTGAGAAGATGTCAGAGTCACTCAAAGTTTTTTGTGTGTGGGGGCTGCTTCTCTGAACCCGCTATTTCACAGACTCAGGATGGGATCCTGGGCAGCAGTGCTTAAATTGAAATCTTGATTCTCTTGGTAACTTGATGGCTTCGTTTAGGCCTCATGTTGCTGTTCCATGAACTGCCTTGAAATTTAATCACCCAAATTTATTTCCTAGAGTGTTTTTCACCGTCTCCTCCTCTAGGCCCATTAGTCACCATCCTGTGACCTGACAGAGTGATTATTAAAGACCCTGTGGTTCCCTTTCAATAGATTTAGGGGTATTGGTAACTCTGGAGGCAAGTTCTAACTTGAGTCACAGTTGGGTGGATTTTCCGTCAGTCGGTTGTGAATCTTCCCTGGGGCCAGCCTCTCCAGGCCTGAGAGAGTAACACTGGGGACCTTCTGTTCTTTCTTCAAAACCAGAGAGATGGTTACCGGGTTCTTCTAGGGCTGGTGTTCTTTGGCGGAGGGTTATATTATCCCTTGCCCTGAGGCACATCACTGACCCTCTCCCAGCTTCAGTTTCCCTGTTAGGGAAATAGGGACGATGGCCAGAAAGCTTGAAGGGCTGAGCCTGGCATGGAAGGTATGTGGCACGTGTTAGCTCCCTTCCCATCCAGCGGGGACAAAGACCCAGGCCTTCCCTCGGGGAATCTTGGAAGAGAAATTTTATCAGTCTGATTTGGAAATGTTCTTATACAATTTTATCTCAAGAGTAGGTCTATAAATGAAATATTTAGCTGTCCCCCCTTCCAACCTAGTCCTCCTCTAAGGTAGGAGTTGCAAATTTACACGATTACAGTTGTCAGGCAGATAAAGTGAATACAAGTGAGCCAACTGAGCAGCTGGGTGGGGGACAGGAGACCATGCGCCTGTGCAGAGAAGACAGTATCTAAGGCACCCAGGTGAGAATGAGGTCCGGTATGATCTTCCCATGTTTAAAGAGAAGCCAAGTATCGGGATATTTTGGTGAAAAGTCTCAAATTTAAGTGGTTTCAACCAGTTAAAACATTTTAAATGTGTTTTAATGTGGGGTAAGTGAAATGGAGTACAGTTGCCTGCTGGTTAGAGTCCTAACCTCTACTCTTCGCTGGTTCTAGAAGGAGAGCTGTCCCCTCCCCACAGGATGGGGCATGCCTACTCTCTGTCTGGTTGACCTCTGACGTGATCTCTGCAGGCCTCCTGCTGTCCTGTAGACATGCTGGACCAGTTAAAGGTTATTCTGTAGAAACCTCAACCAACAAGTCAAAAGATGAGTTTCCTGCTCTTAATAGATAATTTTTATTGGTTTTGCAATAAACGTATGAAATAGAAACAATAGCAATAAACTAGCTCAACAAGAAATCGAAAGGCTCAGGCCCCCAAAGCCCTTCCCGCCTCTCCTTAATGAGTCTCTAATTTATAGACAGACTAGCAGGCCCACTTTTCTTTTTCCAAGCTTTGCAAACTTTTCCATCTTGGAGGCTTGAGGACTCTGGGGGCCGTGCGCTCGCTTACTTCCATATCCTCACTGAATGGAAGCCAGGACAGAGCTGTGCCCGACAAAAGGGCAAGTCCAAGTCTGGCCCCAGCCCTGTTTCCTCTGACTTTGAGGGTCTGTCTCCTTTTAATTTCATAGTTATCAGTGAAGGACAGAAAGGGAGAGTGCCCAGAAGGAACACTCAGGCAGAGATGGCCACAGGCCTCCCTGTAATGTAGGGAGAGCAAAGTAACTCAGCAGGGGGTTGGGGGGGAAGGAGGAGGGGTGGGGAGGCAGGTGGTAGGCACGAGAAAAGCATTCGGAGGTTGGGGGAAGGGTTTTTTCACTTTTTAAACCTCTGCCCTTTATCTTGAGGAATGTGCAGAATATTTTTAGCTCACGGTGCCAGGCCTTTCCCTCGGCCCTCCATCAGCGCACCCCCGACTGCTAAGCAACACCCAGTGAGGGTGGGGATGCTGGGGGGTGATCTGTGTGTATTTGTGACACTGGTGAGACCTCCTTGCTGTTGTTCTCAGGGGCAACTCAAGCGAGCCGGAGGCCCTGGGTCCCTGCCAATGGGTATTTACTCGTGGTTACTGGCGGTGTCAGATGAGTGATAGCTGAGTCTAAAGACCTTGGAGCGCCATCCGCCAGCCGTCTGCACATTTCCCTGGAGGCCTGCAGCCCAGGTTATCTGTGTTCCTGATCAAGTCTCAGAGAAAGCACGGGCCTCCTCAGGGCTCACACCTCAACAAGGAGAGTGCAAACACAGGATCAAATGGGTTTTCCAGACCTGCCCCTTCAACGATGGCATGACCCTGGGGGGTGCGTGGGTGACAAAGACCCCGGCAGCAGCCCTGGCAGTCTGTGATCTGGTCCCCAGGGCCAGCGGGGCACCTCAACATTGTCCCCCTGCCCTCTTCCTGCCATGCCCAGCATGAGGAAGGAGCTGTTGGGGAGTCTGCCCAGCCAAAGGAAGGGCTGCACATTTCTCCCGGGGCTCAGCTCTCTGTCCCTTTCCTCTTGCTCACCCCCACTCCCCCCTCCTCAGTGGGCTTGGGGGAAAAGACCGCTGACTTTGCAACCCACAGCCCCTGAAAGTCCCCAGCTCTGGCGTGCTGTTATGCTTCGAGGACACAGGACTGTGAACTCGAAATTGTCTCGCCTTTGTCACCTCCTGGCAGGTCTTTAGAGCTCGGGGAAACAGCCGAGCGGTACAAATCGCAGCAGCGTGGTAGAGCCCCCCTTACTCCTGATGGCTTGCCTGACTCATATCCGTTTCCCTGGCAAAAAATAAGTTTTTGTTATTGCTGGCTTGGCAGAAGCACGGAAGAGTGCGCGAGGATCTACTGCCCCATGCATCACTGGCCAAATTGCCTGAGAAATCCCAGCTCTAGAACTTTTCATCGTTGGCTGTGATGTACGGAGCAGAACGGCAGCTCCATTTCCCCCGCGTGGGGCTCAGCGACTCTGGCACTCAGCAGACCTGCTCTGCTTGCAACTCCCAGCAAACGTGGCTCTCCTCTCCCTTCCCCTCCTCTTGGCCCCTTATCCCCCCCCCCCCGCACAGCCTTGATCCCCTCCCCCCCCCATCTGCTCATCAACTCCCTCCCTGCCTCTCCCCAGCAGGGCCTTAGCTGGAGAACCAGGAGGAGGCCCACCATGTCACATCCCCATCGCTCTGCGACGACTCCACACTAATGTTCTTTCACTGCTGTGAGGCCTGCAGTAATTAATAAGCATCCTGCACCGAGGCCTGGCCTCCCTTCCCCTCTCCTCCTCCTCTTTCCCGGCCCCTCCCCTCCAAACCTCAGGAAGGCCTCCCGACATCCTGGCATCTGGCAGCAGAGAAAGGATTTTGCTCTTCTACCTGGGCTGCCTGATATTTCTATGAGAGATAACTGTATACGAACCAATAATCTAGCCTGACAATCCAATTTACTGACCAATAGCGCACAATCCACCATGTCATCGGCTGTGGGGAGGCCCATAAATTAGTTCCTAGTAATTTATTCTGATCAATAGAATGGGCAAAGTCACTTGTCTCTTTAATCAAAGGCTCTCTCGGAGATGTCAGTACAGGCGGCTGTGTGGGAGGGAGCAAGGCTCCGTGAGCAACTGGGCGGTGGGTACTTGGCACCACACCCAGAACCCTGGCTTCCAGATTCCAGCAGAAGGCACCCCCCCCCCCGCCCCGCTTACCCCCATGACAGGGCTGGTGTGGGAGGGATGGGGGATCTCAGCTGCCTATATTTCCTTTGGCCACCCCAACCATAAAACATTGACCTTCAAACAAGCTAATGGAAGAGGTGGCGGGGATGGTAGGTAGTAAGAGATAGACTTGAGGAGATAAGGCCCTGCAGGGACATCTTGTTCCTTCTGAACGTTCAGAGTCTTCCTCCTCAGATCACCAGGGCCCCACCTGCCCTTGGGCTGGGGCTTCTGTAAAGAGGAGGTACATAGTGCTGGATAAGAGTCAGATGGTTTGGCTTTGAATGGTGATGTCATCATGGAGTAGATGTGAGGATTTGAGCAAGCTGCTTGCCTCTCTGTGACTTAGTTTCCTCTTCTGTAAAGTAGGGTTAAGAATAATACCCACCTCATAAGGTTATTAAGAGTATTCAATAAATTAATACATGATGTATATTAAATTAATAAATTAATATTTAAGGCACTTAGAACGGCACCTGACATACAGTAACTGCTATATTGAGTACTAAAATAAACACAGAGATCAAGGAAGAATGTTGATGTGCCTCTCTCTGAAGGTGTGCCAAGTCCTTAAGAAACTCCACTTCCTGAAAACTTTTGCTCTTTCCTACCTACCTTCTCTTCTTGTTCCCCCAACCAAAGTAAACAGAGGAAGGAAGAGTCCATTGATGTTATCTCTTTGAAATGACAGAGAAACTCTAAAGGCCTCTGTGCAAGGTGCTTGGCCTCCTTTGGCCCCTCAGGCAGAGCCAGGGCATTGAAGAAAGACAGTGACTTTGCTTTAGAGAGAAACTGCCTGTTATTAGAGAGTGGGGGTAGGGGTGGGGAAGGTGTCCTATTACTAGCGTTGGACTGACACATGAGAGGGGCAGAGCTCCTTGACATGAACCAGATAAACAAAGGAAGATACAAGACAATGGTGCCAGAGTCTCACTTTGAGTTCCAGTCCCAACTCTGTCACTCCCTGGCTGTGGGGCTTTGGCCAAGTCACTTCATGTCTCTGACCATGATTCCATATCCCAGACTGGAAGGAGTTGGACAGAACGATCTCAGGAGTCCTTCCTGGCTCTGACACTCGAATTCTATATGGTCAGTAAGGAGTCTGTTGGCTTCTGAATCCCCTCAACCCTGCGTTCCCCACAACGATCATCTGAAAGTCTCAGAGACCAAGTACCATAAGGAAATCCATGATGTGTCAAACATTGTAGTTGCTAAATGAAACTGATGTCACTGATGAAACAGGGACGGGGGTGAGAGCCAGCTCCCTGAGAAGAGGGGTTCCTAGGGCCCGGAGCCCAAAGTGACAGAGTCCTGGATGTGCACGAGGCCCTAGAACTCTGTTCTATCATCAAGGTCAAGGGCAGGACTTCTGATTCTAGGCAACCTTTGGGGCCTCCTCGGCTCCATTCACTGGCCCTGAGGGCTACCTCAGGGTAGAGAACCGCATGCTAAGCGTGCAGCCTCACTGAGGCACAGAGGGGAAAGTGAGCCAAAAATCCCACCTGAAATTCCAGGCTCCAGTGACTGTCCCTGGGTCCCCATCCTGGCCTCTCATCCCCTCATTACTGAGCCCCAACATGTGCTCATCTCAGACCTGGTGAGCTGGAGGGCTGGGGTAGAGCAGTCACTGAGGTGATGGGGCCAGGTTGGAGGCCTGAGGCCGGCCTAGGGCGGCTGCATGGCAGGTGGACGCAGTTTCTGGTGAGCAAGAATCTGGCACCCTCTGCTGACCCCGCGGCAGGAGACAGCTGGTCAACCAGGCTGGGGCTGCAGCCACCAGGAGGGGGAGGGTTGGGGCCCAGGACCAAGAGGCCGCTTACTAGTCAAAAGAGCAGCTCCCCTTTCTGAATAGATCATTTTTATTGGTTTTGCAATAAGCTTATGAGACAGGAACAATCGCAATAAACAAACTGAACAAGAAATCGAAAAGATGGGCCCCGAAAGCTGTTACTGAGCCCTTCTCAACCTTCTCTTAATGAGTCTCTAATTTATAACAAAGTCATCAGCCTAGCCCCTCCAGGGTTCCCTGGCTCTGGGCTGAGAACCCAGGGCTTCTGCCTTCCCTATGTGTGACCTGCCATCTCTAGGGGCCTCCAGCCTGTCTCCAGAAGTGACAGGAGACCCTAGAGGACCTGATCCAGAGAAGTCTTAGGACAGGCTTGGGACTTCAGTCACAGCTACTTCTGAGAGGATCTGGGAGATGTGGTTCTCCCCCATCCTTCACCAGGCCTCTTCAGAGTAGTTGGGGCCGACTCTGGAGCCATACTACCCCCTACTTCTTCCTCAGCCCTCTTCCAAGCCACAGACTGCTGATGCAGACGCAGATATCATGTTCCTTTCAGACTTCCAGACATGGGAGACTGGGACAGCTGGGGCCTTCAGAACCCCCACATTGCATGCTCAGATGGGATTGGTATCTCTGATGACACTGGGGTGTCCCCCCTCCTCGAGATTAGAGGCTCCTTTAGGGCAGTCATGTCTCGCACCCCAAAGACTTAGTCTCCCTGTGAGGGGAGCCAGGTGCTCCCCATCAGACTGCTTGCATGAGTCCTGGACTGATTGTCTTCCTTCAGGTGGGGAATCCCAGGGGAAATGTTGCATCTCTTCCCTTGGACTACAGCCCCTGGGTCAGGGTCATGGATCCCTGCTCAGACTGGGGCTGCAGGGTGACAGGTCTATGTCACTTCCACAGACTGGAGCTCCCTTGAGTGTTCATTTTCCTCCAGTCCCTTTTAAAAGTCATCATGTGACCCTTGAAGCCTTTTCCCAAAGCAGCCTTTTCTTACACCTGCCCCCGCTCCAGGTACATGTCAGTCTCCTGTGCCTTTCCTGGTTGCTGAGCTCAGGGCAGGGCACCCAGGGACCAGATCCATTGTCCTACCAAGTACTGGTTCAGTGATGGGTAGAGCTCAGAATCTCCGCAGGGAACCCAGTGCCCCCTTGCAATACTTGCAATCCTAGAGATGGCCACAAGATGTCAGTGTGAGGCCGTGGAAATGGCTCCTGCACTAGGGCTGAGCTCAAAGGGGTAGGCGGGTGGGGGGAGCAGTCTTGGCAGCCAGCAGGATGCTTTTCTCTCTATCCCCTCTGCAGGTTCCAACCCTTGCCCTCCCACACCTCCGCCCTTAAACTCACAGCAGTGCTCCATCTCCCTGCTCTGTCTCCAATTCTTTGCTTCCAGAAAAGTGGGTTCTGAAGCTCGCTGACACCCAGCTTTGGGAAAGATGAGGAGCTGCTGTCCCTGAGGCAGGCACCCTTTTTGGGAAGAGCAGTGCCCACAGGTGTGATCCTGTGTGTCATCAGGGGTGTGGCTTCAGGCCACCAGGCACTCAAAAGCTGGGGTGCATGTACTTGCTTGTGTGTGTGTGTGTGTGTGTGTGTGTGCTTGCCCGCGCGCGGATTTGTATTTGTCACAGACAGAGTCATACACGCCTGGAAGCAGACCTTAGAAATCTCCTGGTCCAACCTCTTGTTTTATAGATAAGGAAATAGAGGCCCAGTAAGAACCAGGGGTCCCAGGTCTCCTACCTTCCAGCCAGTGTGCGAATGGATTTCCGAAAGGGCGTCTCCAGGTCTGAGTGTCTGGTATCCTTCTGTCTTAGTGATTTACTTCCACGGGTCCTGGGAAACTTCCCGACTGATCACCAGCCAGCAAGGTTCTGAACAGAATCAGAAGGCAATAGGGAGAAAGGATGAGATGGAAAGGAAGAAAGAAAAGGCAGGGACGTAGATATGGGTGTGGGGGGCATATAGCTTTATGCTTCCCAAAACAGTGCCTGCGAGCCACTGTGTCTGCCTCTCAGTGTATCAAGTGAGCATCTGTGTCAGAGATGCTGATTCCAGTGTGCAGGTTTGAGTTTGTGTGCACATTTGTGTCTGTGTGTGCCTACACGTCCTAGGACCTGTGTGAGTGACCACTTGGAGTCCAGGCCTCTCAGTTGGTGTTACGGACTGAAGACTGTGAGTGATTGTGTGTGCCCGCTGTTGACGTGCACATCAGTGACTGGGAGTGTGCATCAGTCAGAAGCTGCGTGAGTGACTGTGGGTGTCAGTGAGGACATGAGTGTGTGTGTGCATGTGTGTGTGCACCAGAGGCTGCTCCCTCTTTTCCCACCTAAGGAGTGTGTCCCCGCCCCAGCAGCAGCGAAATCCTTTATTGGTTGAGGCACCAGCCCCCCCGTGTAGGGATTTCAAGGTTCCTGTCGGTTCCATCCATCTTCCGGGGCCTCCTGGTATTAGCATTGATCTACAGGGGAAATGGAGAGCGCGCCTGGGTTATTACGCACCCGCCCGCCTTCCCCGGGCCGTGATTGAGTGCACACAGAGAATTTTTGAAACATGGCCGCCCTAACTTATTCTGTCTTCCTGCCAATAGCATGGCGTGGGTCCAAATTACGGGTCGATACCAGCTGATCTTTTTATGTTAAACTGTGATGAAGTCCCTTCTGTGTGGAGATGGGATTAAGCCCTGAGCCCTCTTTTAGGGGAGAACTCTTGGGGTGGAAAAGGGGGAATCAAGGAGCGGACAAGGGGAACGGTCCTTAGGCATGATGGTGGTGGGGACCAGGGGGCAGGCAAGCCAGAGCAAGGCACGTGTGCAGCGCAGTCAGAGCTGGCGACACTGGCCCCTAGCCTCTCTGTTGGTGGCTGCTTTCTCCCCTTGTGACCCATACCCACACTGGGGACCCCTGGTGGGCCCCCTATCAGACTGTCTGTGGTCAGCCCGTCTGGCCCTGGTGAGGCCCCTCCCTGCTCCCCTCCAAGGATAGAATTCCATTTCCCTCCAGCGACCCCTCCAACCCTCTCCCCCTCACCCCCCTCCACACACCTGCACCATCAAACGGGTTTGTCTTTAACCTCCAAACAGGGAACTTTAATTAAAGAGACAGTGACCCCTTTTATGAGTTTGGTCGAGTTGGGTTTCAGGGCCCTTGTCACTAGCGGCTCACATAACGCTAACAAAAGCTTGCAGGCCCCAAGAGGAGCCGGTCTCCTTCGTAGACATTGCGGCAGGGGCACAAGGTGGAGGTGGGGTGGGGGGCACGGGGCAGGGGGAGGCATCTTGGGGCCGGGAACCCAGTGACAGTCTCAGGAAGGTGGTCACTGGGTTGGAGGTTGGGGTAGGGGGCAGGCCTGGGCCTGGGGTGGGGGGCACTGACTATAGGACCTTTGCAGCACCACATCCCCCTGCCTTCCCAGCCATCTGGGTCCAGCAGTGGCATGGTGGCTGTTCCCTGCATGGAACAGCTAGGCTTCCAACACACACCCGTACAAACATCCAGCCCCTTTGCCTATTGGCACGTATTCTAAAACTAGAAGTAATTTCTAAGATGAATAGATTGGCTAGAACTTACTCTAAGAACAGCTGATACTTTTTTACTCACATATTTAAAGGAAAAGTGATTTTATGATAAAACATAATTGCTAATAACTATAATAACACCACTCAGCATATGGCACGAAACACAAATTCTGTCCTGAATTGGGAGGTGCAGACACTGCACAACACAGGGCCCTGGTCGCAAGGGAGCCATCCCTCCAGGGGCAAGAGCTGGGTCCAGGCCTCCTCGGGCTTCTCTCTCCTCCTCCCCCACTTGCATCTCCCTTCAGGACCCCAAAGGTGGACCACTCTTGGGTTAGTGTTAGGAGTCTGAAGTGCCTTTATCTGATGCCTAATCACCTCTTAACTGTTGAATTTTAACTAAGGGCTTCTTTAGGTCCTGTAGGAGATGTTTGCTTGCCCTTTGATCTAGTTCTTTGATATCCTTTGTGAATTCTTGAGGCTGAAGAGGGCTGCCCAATCTGTCACACTTATTCATTCAACAAACATCAGGGGCTATTAAAAGGAACCTGTGTGTAATTGATTCCTTCTGAAAGGGTGGGTTTTCCCTAAGTTGGGGTACACTCCCAGTTGACCAGAGGCTAAGTTGTCAATGATCTGCTCCGTGGAAGTAGCCACGTAAATGGTAATCTAGGGTTGCCTCCAGCTGCAAACTTGGGGCGAGCCTGAACTAGCAGATTTGGGAAGGTGCTCCTCAAGGCCCCAACTGAATGAAAACAATCCACAGTAACACCCTCTGCTCCTGCTGCCATCATGGGCCCCTGACTCCTCTTGGTGGTGCAGGTGCTTGTCATGGGGGGGGCCCTCAGATGGGATGTGGGGAATACCTGAGAAGAGTCATCTGTGACAGGGGACAAATGGGAGAGGTCAAATGAGCCCCATACAAGGGAAAGGGTGCACAGACCAACATGTGACCCATCATCGTATCTGGGCTTACTCCCACGCATGGGCCTTTCCCCATGCACACGCCTATCCACGTGAGCGGTCTGCGTGCACGCCTGGAGTGCAGGCACCCACAGAGAGAGGTCACAGCCCCTTCCCTCCTCCCTGGAGGAGGGATCCGGAGGCCAGAGGGGTTGGGGAGTAATTGGTTTTGGCATTTCCTACCTCTCCTGCCCGGGAAGCTTTCTCTGTTTCATCTTCAGCCTGATCAATCCCCAGTCATGTGCCTTTCCACATGGGCGCCCCCGACCCCCCAACTCACCACGCTCTTGGAAACTTCGTTAGTACCATTAATCTGCTGACCCAGGCAAATCACCAACTCTTCCTGCAACTCAGCCTCTCAGCTCATCCCCCCAAGACCACCCCCAGGATCTGCTAATCACCCCCACTGCCCCTGCTGCCCAGGCTGGGCTGCTCTCTCCTTCCTCCGCCTTTTCCTGCTTACATCTTCTGTTTGCTGGCCTCCCCCACCCCATCACCCCCAACCTGGGGCCCTCCTTCCTCTTCATTTCTGTCCACATACTCACTGACTTCCAGGTGTTTCCCCACATGTGAGCACCAGCACTCTGCAAAGCAGTGGACCCATGTCTGGCCCCAGCAAGCACTGGCCAAGGGAAAGGGCCAACTGAGCCTGCGGCCTGGTGATGGGGAGTTTGAGGTCAGGCTCTGGCCGTGGGAACCATACAAGGCCCCATGCCGAGGGCTTCCTCTTTGCCAGGCACTGTGCTAGACACTTTGAGCCAGTTGAGGAAACTAACCCTCACCACCCAAGGGACAGGCACTGTTTCCCCCATTTTAAAGATGAGAGGAATTGAAGCTCAAGAGACAAATTACTTAATGAGTAGCAGAGCCAGGATTGGGATGGACTCGGATCTGCCTGATTCTAAAACCATATTTTTTCAGCTATATAGAGGGGGGAGGAAGCCCATCCACGAGCTAGCTTCTAGGTGTCTCCCCTAGAACCCTCCTGTGTTAACGAGTCCCTGACATGAGGTTTGTCTCAACTTTTGCCTCTGCTAGAGCTAGGTCTTGAGGTTGGGGTGAGTGTGTGTGTGTGTCCCCTATTCTTCTTAGCCCAGAAAGGCCCCTGAGCCAGGGTACACCCCTCTCTGCTGGCTCCAGGCTTACAGAAGAAGGCCCTGCTTCTTCCGTGGCCTCCTTGGCTGATGTGCTGGGCCCATTGTCCAGGCGGGAACAAAGACTGCGGATTTAAGCTGAGTGACCAGCCCGCTCTGCCAAGCAGAAAAGACCGCCCCCCTCGAAGCTGGGCCCAGCCGGGGGCAGGAGGGGGACCCGAGAGAAAGGGGACAGGGAACCTTTGAAAGTAACTAATTAAAGGGCCTTTGCCTGCCCCCTCCTCCTGGGCGCCTAATCTCTCTGGGGCAGCAGCCAGACAATGTGCCCCTCCACCCTGCCCCCCTCACCCGAGTTTTAAAACAAGAGACAACTTGAAGTTAATGAGCGCCACCTGACGGGGGTCCCCTAATGAGAGGGGGCTGCTGGGCGGCTCACACATTCTCTGGATCCATGAATAGTTCCCCCCACCCCCTGAGTTTTATTCATCTCGGGCCAGGGGCAGGGGGCAGAAAGGAAGGGGGGGCCCTGCTCAGCTTGGAGCACGTGGACTGACATGCAGCACGGGGGCGGGGGGACCCCACAGGGCCCTCCCCCATGACTGTGCCCAGGTCTGTGGCTGAGCCCCACCAGGCTGCGGCCTGAGACCTGGGAGGCCCAAGGTCTGGCTGGGTGACTCAGGCCAGCCTGCTCTGTAGGCCCTTAGTCCCCAGTGTTGGCTGCTGGTGTTTCTCAGTGTGGCACCGAGGAGAGGGAGGCTATTTTGGGGTTGCTGTACTTGGTGGTGGGGGCCAGGGCCAGGAGTCATTTGGACCCGGGACTGAGGGTTCTTTGGCATATTCAGGCCATTTCCACCATCCCGCCGCCTCTTCATTCCCCTTCCCAGGTTCTGGTCTGATCTCTGATTCCTGTCTGGCTCCCCTCTCTGAAGCTCAGCTCTGAGGCTCCCATCCCCCACTTCTCCAGATCTGACCCCCATCCCTCCCCACTGTCCCTGTTACCAGCAGTGTTCTGTTCCCAGAGCGGGTGGGTATCTTGTCAGCCCAAGCCCCTCGAGTTTGCATGTAGGTCTGGCCTTTATGAGTGTGTAACAGCAAACAGGTGTGTAACAGCCTGGGGAGTAAGTAGGCAAGTGTGGAAACACTTTGGGTGATTGGGGGAGATGGTGAATGACACCAGTTCTTTGCCTCATACCATCATCCTGCCGCAAATAACTCTCCCAAAGCCTACTGCCCACCCTGAAGACCTACCCCAGCGTGCACTGGAGCCCCCGGTGGGGCCCTGATAGCAGACGAGGAGTCTGGGAAACAGAGCCCCAAGGCAGCCTGGTCTCTGCTCTCAGAGCCAGAGATGACCAGCAAGCGCTCCTCAGGGCAACGCCATTGAGTTCCCCCACTATCCCCCAAAAGGTGGGAGCTGAGGGGATAGCATTTGAAGGGCCCAGGACAGTCTGATGTGGAGGGCAGGGAGGGACCCAACAGAACGGGGACCTCCAGCCAGCAGAGAGCCACGGACAGAGGTGACTAATTTCCCAACTACTCATGGTGAAAATATCACATTTCATGCTTTGTTGCCGATTCATAGAAAAATCCTATTAAAACCGGGTGGATTATTTATACAGTTTAAACAAATGATGATCAAAGATTTTACACGTTTTGAAGAAAACCCAGAGTTATGCAGCTTGGCTGAGGGCTTATCCAGAGTGTGGCAGACAAGTGTGAGTGAGGATGACTCGGTGAGAGGTAGGAGCCGGGTGGGGTGCGGATAAGTGAGGGGCAGGTTTAGATGGCCAGGCTTGGGGGTGGGGGCGGTTAGAGCCGTTCTGTCCAGTAGGGGGCGCCCTCCCCACGGTGTTGATACCCCCTCCCTTCGCCCAATCAAAGCCCCACAGATAGGCAATGATTTCATGTCCCTTTTTGTCTCTTTACGGACCTGTCTGAAATGCCCCTGAAAGCGTAGTTGGAGGCATTTCCGCTTGTGGATCTGTGATTGTGTGGTACGGCGCTTTGCCCCTGGATGGGTGCCACACAAGCACAGGGTGTGACTGCATCCAGTGCCTGAGCCCGCGGCAGAGTGGACCCGCGTGCACGAGCCGGAGTACGTGGCGTTTCCCTATTTGTCTCCTCTATGATTCACCTTCCTCTCCGTGTCCTGCGGAAGGTCTCCGCTCCCAGAAGCCTATTCCTCTCGCACACGCAGCGGCATGTGCACACACAAACAGGTCACACTTGTACAGAGGGGCCGCCCTTTGAGAGGCCGCTCTGGAAGGCTCGGCTTCAAGCTGGTGGGAAGTGGTAGGTGGCTGGAAGAGGTCCAGGTGTCCCTCCTGGCCGACTGGTGGGGGGAGCTGAGCCTGGAAGGGATCTCCTCAAGCCTGGGCTTCCCCCACCCGGACTCTAAAGACACACAGGAACTCTCGGAATCTGCCTAATCCCAGCTCCTTTGGGGATGTAGCCCCCTATCCTGTCCCCTAACCCTGAGGGTGTGCTCAGTGCCTAGCTCCCTGATGGGAGGCCCACTGAGATCTCCTCGGTGAGAACCTGGAGCCCAGCTCAGCCCCAGGAGTGGCGGAGGGGGTTGGAGGGAGAGGTGGACAGTGCCCGCGGCAGGGACAGTGCGGCCCTGCATCCCGTGCCTTTGCCACCTGTCCCTGCCCACCAGGCCGTCCTGCCTCAGCAGTTTCATTACCCAGGGGGGTGGGAATAACGCCCCGGGGGGAGGCAGACTGTTCTGAAGGGGAATGTACTCCCCTCCACCCATCCCAGCCTCAGGGGCCAGGCCAGGGCCTCCTTGAATTTCTGGTCTGATAGACTCCAAGGAGCTAAACGAGGCTTCTCTGGGAGAGGCCAGCGACAGACCTGGAGGTCCTCATAGGAAGGGGTGCAGGCGAAGCGAGAGAGGGAGAAGAGGCAAGGTCAGGGGAAGAGGGGGGGCTTCCCTTGGCGGGAGGAAGGAGGAAAGTTTCGGTAGGGTGGGTTTAGAAACAGCTGGAGATGGGGGTTTCTGCCTCCCTGGAGTTCTCCCAGCTGGTACGGGAGAGTGGGATCGCTGAGGGTGCCCAGCCTGGAGGGTTATTGCGATGGGTCAGTGCTGCCAGTGGGTCTCAGGGATGTGAAGTGTCTTCGCCACTTGGTTTGCCTATATATTTATTTCTTCTTCCTTGCAGCTGGTCCCAGCAGTGACGTGCATGCCCCAGGCCTGGGCAGCTAGCTGAGGAGCGGGACCTGGTCATCGCAGAGACCCTAGCTTACTATGTATTGTCCTCCCGGGCTCCCTCCTCCCTCCTTTCCTCCTTCTCTCCTTCCTACCCTCCCGCCCTCCCTCTTCCCTTTCTTTTTTCCCAGGAGAGAGGACAGGCCACCCGAGACCACACAAGAGCAGCAAGAACAATCCCGTGTGCCTGGAGCGTCCATCACGACTGGGTCCCCCGGCAGCCCGGCCCCGCGGAGCCGCCACCATCGCCACTGCCTTCACTACGGCCGGCACTTTATTAGAATTTATACATTGCCCCGATTGAGGGGGAAAATAATTAACACCCCTACAAATATATCGTAAACAAAATATTTATTAGAAATAAATAACTCATTTATTTTACATATTTCATTTCAACAATAACATTACCCAATTTATCATTTAACATTTTTGCAAGACAACTTAACGACTCCTTATTAGCATTTCCATTTTTCACCCGCGCACCATAAAGCACGGGCGCTCCCCAAATGGCCTGGCACAGGCCGAGCCAGGAGCTCAGAAGACCCTGGGGAGGGCTGTGGACCCCCTGGATCTCCCTGTCTCTTTGGCACGTGACCGATATGCAGGACAAACATCCCATAACCAGTATATGTGGTCACCTTCAAACATAGACGCTTTCTTCTCATGTAAATCCACTCAGCCACCTCCCCCCAGAGCAGACACCCTCAGAAAAGAAACATGTGCACAGATGGATATCCTTCCTGAGTCCAAATATCCACGCTGGTGTGGCCCCCAACATCCAGGTGCACACGTGTCCACACAGACTCCCTGTGGCCCATGCCCAAGTGCGCAAAGACACGGTCACCGGCCCCTGCACTCAGGCCTGCTTGGATCTCACATTTGTACATGAGGGAGAAGTCACCACTTTTTCCCTCTCCCTCCACAAGGGCTGAGGTGGGGCCTGGCCTAGAAGCTCTGGGTGGGCTCTGAGCCCCTTGAGCTGCTACGTGCATCTCTCTGGCCTTCTCCCATGCCTCTTTTCTATTGCCCCCACTCAGCAAGCCTTTCTTGGGATGAGTATTCATTTTTACTCCAAACTTTTGTCTGGAGGGGGGGATTCATCCTGCAGAGCCCAGCTTGGGTCTCTTTGTACCCCAACCCCAGTATGTTCTCTGGGAAGGAAATGTGTTCTCCTTAGCCTCAGCTCCGTGGGCTATGGGCTGTGAGTTCAGGGCTGGGTTCTGGGTGATAGAGGAAGAGTCTGGGGCTGGTGAAGCGAGGCTGAACGCCGTGCATTTGATAATCAGAGCATTTGAGCCCCTTCCCCACCCAGGGTCACAGCCCAACCTCCTTCCCTCTGTCCCCTTTCTTCCCCTGGCAGACACTCTCTCCTGCCCACTGGATAAATGAAGCGGGTGGGGAGCCAATAACCCGGGTGGCAGCTTAAGCTAGGAGATACTTCCCCATCCTCCCAGCCCCTAGAAGTGACCAGGTATCTGGTAGTGGCAGAGGGTATCCCTGTTTATGAAATCAAACGGTAGTCCCCCACTCAATCTCTAAATGCTACCCATTCCTGGAGCGTCTGCAAGCCTGTGTGCAGAGATGAGCTGGGAGAACAGATGGGTGCACACCCCTCAAGGACACACATGGATGCACTTAGATGTGCACACGTGTGTGTCACTCTGTGTGAATTCTGCCCAGGCTGACTCACGGCCCCACCCCCTGGCACCAGTCACAACATCTGGAGGATTAGGGTCTGTTTGGGTGCCGAGGGCCAAGGCCGAGACATTCCTCCTTCAGCCCATAGCCCCTCTGCCCTCTCGCTGGGAGGTGGAGGTGGGAGGCTGGTAGCTGGGGGGCCTGGGGCCCCGGGGGAGGGGGCAAGGGGGCTCTTTGGAGTCAGCCTAGCCAGCGGCTGGGGGCAGGGCCCTGGGGGAGCACACACAATGGCTGGAGGTGGAGGGTCTGAAATTGGAGACTTTAATAAAAGCCACTGACAGCAAATAAAGCTGCCAGGGGAGTCCCATTACCCACAACAAGGACCCTTTGTGAGCTCCACAGGGCTGAGCTAACCCTTCTCCACGGGCCTGGCCCCATACCACCCGCCCTGGGCCCCATCGCACTGCCCACAGGCTCCATAGCCCCCCTCCC
This sequence comes from Mustela nigripes, assembly GCF_022355385.1. NCBI lineage: Eukaryota > Metazoa > Chordata > Mammalia > Carnivora > Mustelidae > Mustela > Mustela nigripes. The sequence goes on along the minus strand of NC_081560.1, from coordinate 164,645,333 downwards.
CAGCCCAGCCCGATCCTGCTCAGGGTGCCTCCGATGAGGGAGCCCTGCCTGATGTTCCCACAGACTCCAAGTTCTCCTCCATGCCTACCCCTAATTTCTCTCGTCTCTGATGCCCCTGGCCTTTGGTTGCTTTGTCCTCTTAACAAGCATTCAGTCACTCCACGGCAGGAGCACCTCCTGTTCAATGAGTGGGGAAATTGACCATGGTGTGGGCTCCACCCACCCCGGTCCAGGGCTGAGACAGGGGTTGGAAATCTGGGGCTGTGAAGACCCTGAAACAGACCCTTGGTGTGGTTCTTAACCTGAGACTGCCCCATATCTCTCTGGAGTCCCATACTGACCCCAGCACTGACGGATCAGAAAGACTGCTCCACGGCAGTCGGTCGAGGGGACCTGGCTTGAGTCCCGGAGCTGACACTGTGCGCTTGTTTGACCCATTTCTTCTCTCTGAGCCTCAGTTTCCTTATCTTAAAGTGAGGCTGATTTAAAAGGGCTCCTACCCAAACGTCAGCCTGGGCTCCTACACCTAATAGGTGTAACACTTAAAAACTTTAAATCACCCCACAAATGAGGGTCGTTATAACTACTTACCTCAGCCTCAGTTTGAAACCAGATTGTGCCTTGAACATCAGTCTTCGCACAGATCCTCAGTCCTGCTCTGATTCCTGGGCTGGTGACGGTATTACTAAGGGTATAGGAAGCTGGATGAAGAGCAGCCTTCTGCTGGGAAACTGAAGAAAAGGGTGGCATGCACTCTTACAACCCCAACCTCAGCTAAGAAACCAACTGATTGGTAAAGGGTTTGGGGGGGCCTTGTGGGAAATAGAGGAGTTGGGGTCAGAGCACTGGCTTGGAGTTTGGGGACATTTTGGGAAAATGGGGGGGAAGGAGGTTCAAGGCAGTTGGGGGGCTCTGAAGCAGAGTTGGGGTGCATAGAGAGAAAGTTCTGAGGTTGGAAAAGGTGCATCCCAGGGGATTTGGAGTTGCTGCTTTAAGGTTGAGGTGGGGCCTGAATGGGGGTTGGAAGATGGGGGTCCGGCAGGAGGGGATTCTGGTGCAGGGCGGGGAGGGAGATTAAGAGGCGCTCTCAATTGCCTTAATGGGCTCTAAGAGGCGGGATCCTATTACAGCTCGGGGTGCCCCGGGGTGCCTTGCTGGGAAGACAAGCTAATCTGCCATGCAAATTAAATCCTGCCTCAAGACGCAAGGCCTGCTTAATGTGATCCATTACACAGTTTACTTGTTTATATCTAATATTGGAACAGGCAGCCCGGGCGGGCGGCAGCGGCAGGCGGAGCGGCCCAAAAGCAGGAGAGTAAATTACCAGCAAAATGAGCTTTTCCATCCTCAGCGCCGCCACCACCGACGCGCCTCCCCGGCCCTCCGCGGCCTGGGCGCCCCCGCCCGCCCGCCCGCCCGCAGCGTCCCCTCACTCTGCCGCTGTCCCGCTCTCTCCCTGTTGGTCAAGTCTCCCGCTTCTCTTTGTCTTTGTCTCTCTCTTTCTGTCCTCTGCCTGGCGTCTCTGGCTCTCTCTGTTTCTTCATCTCCTTCTCCCTGTCTTCTTCTCTGCCTCAGTTTCCCCTGAGTCTTTCTGGGTGTTTCTCCCCCTCTTGGACTTCTGTCGCACACCTGTCTCCTTCCGTCGGAGGAACAGAGACCTGGAGCCATGCCGGCTGGATGCAAGATGCTGCATGGGGCAGTGGAGTGTGAAGCCGGGCTTGGGGTGCCCCCTTGTGCACGCCTACCTGGGGGAGCCCCCAAAAGGCTGGGCCTTGGAATGTCTGGCCTGGGGCTCCTGGAGCCGTGGAGCTACTGGTTTGCTAGCAACACTGTCCCTGAGTGCCAGGGTGTTGCGTGAGTGACCTTGAGGTGTTTGTTTATACGGGGAGTGTCACCATGCCCCGTTTGTGTGTGGGTCTACACACGCGCTTGTGGGTTTAGGGTAGTGTCTTAACAAGCCCTGGGAGAGGTCCCCAGCCCTCTGCCCAGTGCACCTTTGGGCCAGCCTTCCTCCTCCTGCCCCCCAGGGTTAGCTTCCAAGGCGGCAGGAGCCTTCCCTCACTTTCCTGGGGGTGCTTCTTGACCCCCAGGGCCAACTTCCTTTCAGCTCACAAACAGCTCTGAGGCTTTCACTGACCCAGGATCGCCTCACTGTCCACTGTGGAGTCTATGGGGTCTGGTGTTTGGCCCTGCTGTTTCCAGACCCCCACCCTGACTCTGGCCTGCACCCCTCTGGGGCCCCTGCCTGCACCTACAGGAGAGTCAGAGGCCCACGGAGCCAGAGGCAGGCGGAAAAAAGACCAGGATGGGAGTGAGGAAAACTAGCTCAGAGAGAGAGAGACTCCCAGAGATACCACGGCAGAGGGGAGATGCAGGCAGAGGCGGTGGACAAGGAGGCAGGCCAAGAGACCCACAGACCTTGCCACAGGTCAGGGGCCAGGCAGTCTGGGCTCGTGGGGGTAGGACAGGTGAGTGTCTGTGACTGAGCCTCATACTTAGGCTCACAGATGCCACAGGCCTAGTGTTGAGGGGCCATTCCAGATGCCGAACCTGTTTGAGAGTTCTGAGGGGCTGTGAGAAGGGGTGTTCCCCATCCCCGGGGCTTGACGGGTCACTGACCGGCTCCAACCTAAGCCTCTGGACCTCTGCCTGTGGTCCCGAGGGGAGCCAGCCCACTCCTTGAGGCTCTGAGAGCTCAGGCCCCAAGACAGACATGGGGCAGAGGGCGAGAAGGCTCCCATAGCCAGCACTGTGCACAGCTGCTGCTCTCGTGCCTTCCCCTGTGTGCCTGCATGCGCGTGCGCGCGCACACACACACACACACACACTCATGTGTGCCACGGGCCTGGCTGGAGGCTTGCCCATGAATCTACCCTGGCTTCAGTCCATGTTCCTGTACCAGGGGCCCTGGCCGCATGCTTTATACCCAGCACTCCTGACTCCCTAATCTCTGGCTGCCTGAGGGCCTGGTCCCCTCCCGGGCCAGCGAGTGCGCCCGATCCCTACTCTCCTGTCCCTCAGTCCCCTTGGGACTCCTGATCTCATGATTCCTTTTGATCCCCCAAGAACCCTGGAGGCCCCAGCTCTCCAACTTCCAGGCTCATGTCTTCCTGACCCTGACCCTTGGCTCTGGGGGGGGGGGGGGGGTCCTGGCAGGGGGGGGGGGGGGGGTGGGAGGGAAGGTGTGAGTCTGTATGTCTGTGTGGAATGGGGGCTGTTTAGATAAACAGATGGCAACAAATGGCATAAAATTATATACCCATAATGTCAGTTCATAACATTTTGTTCGACATACTTGATTTAATCGCTTAGCTGACGATTTGGCTTTTGGGCCCATATGGTGGGGAATGAAGCTGCGTGGCACCCGCTCCAATCTGGCTCTTTTATCACCGAGGCTGGGGGGGCGGGGATGGGGGGGTCGGAGAGGGGGAGGAGAAGGGATGCAGATGGAAAGAGAATGAGCTGACAGGAGGGGAGCCAGGGATGGGGGGACTGTAGGGACGGAAGGGGACTGGACCCTGCAGGGTGCGGGAGGAGGTCTGGAGACAGTGTGAGCGATGCCCAAGTCAACTGGGACAGACCACACTGTCCCCGTGAGACCTGGACCCTGTGGTAGCCCTGAGGCGGGCCTCACTGGACTCCAGCCTGGTGGCCAGAGACTTGTCTCCCAGCAGCCAGAGATCATCTCTTTCTCTCTTCACCAAGACCCAGACACCCAGCTCTTAATCTCCAGGGGCACCCCGGACGCTTTTGCCAAACTGAGCGATTTGAACTCGCATGCACATACGCCTGCCTGTTTTATGTGGGAGGTGAAGGAGCAACCATGAGGTTCCTCATGGGTTGGCTTGTATCTGTGAGGATTGCCTGACTTGCACTCCAAGCTGCTGGGAGCAGGGTGAATGAGCGTTGGTGGCCCTTTGTGACAGAGCGAATCTCACAGAGTGGGGTGTCTGGGTGGGCCTTGTGACTTGTGGGAGTGTGAGTGACTGAGCATGAGTTGTGTGACAACAGTGCGGTGTGGGTGTGATGAGGCGTGACCCGGGGAGGAGGATGGTGCAGGTGGGATTGATCTCTGGGGAGTGGTGTGGGGGTGGTTGAGTGTGGGAGGGGTTCAGACGGGCTGTGCTACACAGTAGGTGCTTAAGCAGTGCTGCTGAGTATGTCCATTGAGTCACCTCACGGGGGTGTGTTCCGGGTGGGAATGCTGGGTTGTGGAACGGTGTGTGTGCACGCTGTTCTCCCCCCATACCAGGGCAGTGTGTGCATGCAACCCCTGGGCAGTTCCAGGGGGCTCCCCACACCCCTGCCTGCTTGCCTGCGACCACCCCTTCAGGACCCCATCCTGCATTCTGCAAACTGAAGTCGGGCTCCGTGGGAGAAGCCCCTCTCAGATTCTCCGGCTGCTGCCCTGAGTCCTCGGTCTCCAGAACTGCACTGGGTGCTCAACGAAGAGAGTCAGGTGCTCCTCCAGAGAGAGATTCCCTTCCGATCGCCGGTCCAGCCCCCAAATGCCCAGTCCACCCCTCCTCCTGGTCTCGGAACTGTGCCAGCCCCACAAGCTCTGCGAATCTGGGCCCAAATCAGCGCCCATCACTCACATCGCAGCCTCATTTCCCCCCTGCTGGGTGCTGCCTGCCAGCTCTGGAATTGTGTGGCGAGACGGCCTGGGAGCACCTGCAGGAGACTGGGACCAGCTCTCTGCTCCTGCCACCCTGGGACTATCCTCCAACCCCAGAGCCAGCTTTGTGTGCTCTGAGGTTCCTGGATTGTGTTTGGGGTCTTGCTGCCCATTGGCCCTTCCTGTGTCTCTGCTGATGTCTCCTCCCCGTGTCTTCCTGAGTGCCACATTCCCTCATCTACTCTCCCAGTCTCTGCCTTTCTTCCGCATTCCTGCTCCTCTCTGTCATTTTTCTCAACTTGTGCCTCTGGCCACTCCCCTGAGGATCTTGCGGAAGGTGGGGATGGGACTGGGCTGAGGCTGAAGCCTAAGTGCCTAGGGTGGTCTTCTCCATTTAGGAAGTTCTATTACTACCCTTCCCCTTCATGGCAAGGAGATAGGAGTCCTGGCTGGTGGCAGTGGTCCCCACCGCTTGGGACTGTGACAGGGCCCTAAGTCAGCGGTTGTTTTCCACATCTCCCAGATCAACTATCCCCAACACCCTAACTCTCCATGGAATGCTATGGTTGGATCAAACCCTGAGCTCCTTCTCAGGTCATTTGGTCATTTACTCATTCATTCATTCGTTCAGTAATCATGTCGCCCCTTTGATGTGCCAAGCACTGTGCTGACCAATATGAGTGAGAACCTGCCCTCAAGGGCCTCCCTCCCTTGAGGAAGACAGGTGTGCAAACAGATAAGGATGCTGCTGTTTCAGGGGGTGGAAGAAAGGGCCCAGTGACACCAAAGGAAGTTGAATTCTATGGGTCGGGCTGTGGAAGGCTGGAGAGAAACTTTTTAAGACAGGGGTTCTCAGCTGCAGTAAAAACATTTCCCCTTTCTGTTTACAAAAATCATACTTGCTCAGTCTGGAAAGCCAAAAAGGCACAGAAAAACTCAAAGGAAAACAGAAACAAAAAATAGTCTGTAAAGAAAATTGTGGGGAGTCTCGAGAGATGAGTGGAGTTTTACCAAGTGAATGGTGTGGTGTTGAGGCTGCTGTGAGAAAAGGTGCTGGAGAAGGGGTTCCTAGCAAGGGTGGGGGCAGGTTTCAAGGCCCCTTGATGGGAATCGGGGCTGTTGGACAGCTGTGGCTGATGCCTCGGGGGTTCCAGAGGCTGGCTGGGGGTTCTAGCCCTTGCTCTTTGGGCAGTGAGGAGCCACGCTGGGGCGTAATGAGCAGGTGAGTGGTGCTATCCTTTTTCCCATTTTAGAGCAGTTATTCTGGAGGATAGATTGGAAGTAGCCGAGACTGGGAGCAGGGAGACCAGTTGGGATATCGGTGCAGTTGTGTGAGAGAGGCAACACCAGGTGATGACTAGAGTGTTATGGCGGGAGAAGGGAGAGGGGAACCATTGGGAAGGCAGAATGACTGTGACTGCGGGCCGGTTTGATGTGGCGGTAAAGCTGGGAGAGATGGAGGAGCCAAAATTGAAGCCCAGGCCTTTGGCTTGGTCACAGGTGTGGCTGGTGGGGTCATTCACTGAAACGGGGAACTCAGAAGAGGAGCAGGAGTGGGGTGGGGATAGCAGAAGGGCTGAGTTTGGGTTTGGACATAGTGTGAGATGGAATAATCCAAATGGAAATGTTGACAGTGGGATGCTCGGGCCTAGAGCTTGGGGTCACAAATTTGGAAGTCATTGTTCATTTCTATGTATCAGTCAACCAATACCTATCGAGCATCTGTGGTAGATTGGCTTGGGGGTATAATGGTAAACGAGAGAGGCTATGCCCTTCCCTTGTGGGGCTCACAGCCCTCAATGGTGAGAGGGTATCCAAAGCCATGAGAGTGGATGATCTTCCCAGGGAGTAAAGAGTGGAAGGCATTAGAGTGACAGCATCGCAAGACTGGAAGAGGGGTGGCTGCAGAACTAGGTAGGGCCCCTTGCCTCTCTCAAATCCCAGAAGGCAATCCATATACTTGCTCCATTAGCTTCTTAGATAGGCTTAGACCAGATGTCTCCTGGGGTCCCCATTCTCCAGGCCTACCTCTTGCCAGGGTGCCCAAGGACACTGTATGTGGGGCAGACAGGCTCCTTGCGTCTGCTCTTTTTCCACCTGTGGGGTAGGAAAAGGCAAGTCCAACGGACTCTGGCTCAGTCTGTCATGTAGCCCTTCAGCTCCTGACATTGCTTTAAAGAAATCAAGGCTGCTTGCTCTAGTCTTCATGCGCTGGTCCCTGCCCAGTTATTCAACCTCATCTCTGCCAAACTATCTTTCCAATCCCAGTCCCTGGTCAGCCCTCACCCTCCCCCACCTCCTGACCTTGCACGTGCCCTTTCTCTTGATACCTTCTTCCTCTCCCAGCCAGCCAGCCCAGCTAACTCTTAATGACCTAGCTTAAGTGTCTCCCATCTGGGAGCCTTCTCTGTCTGCCAGAGCCCCTTAGGGGCCCCTGGCATAGACTTCTCTTTAGGAAGAGTAGCTCTTCCTCTTGTAGCTCTTAGGGTGATTGTCTTTTTGCCTGTCTGTCTCTATTTCTAGATCAGGAGATATTTTAGAATAGGGCTTGCCTTTTGTTTTTTATTTTTTTGTCCATCTCTATAGCCCCTGTACCTGGTATAGTTCTGGACACATATAGGAGCTCAAAATTATAGGTTGTGCATTGGAGGTGGGCTGGTCTTGACGTAGGCCTGGAGCTGGAGGTGGGGCTGGGTGTTGGGTAGGCTGATATTAGAGACAGGCTGCAGGTAGAGAGTAGGGAGGGCTGATGTAACGATGAGGCTAGGTGTCAAGGTAGGGCTGGGTGTTGGGGTAGGGCTAGTGAAGACGGAGGGTTGGCTGTAGGGACAGAGCTGGTTTTGGGGTAGGGTGGAGTACTGGAAGTGGGGGCGTGTGTTAACGTAGGGCTGGTATTAAAGACTGGTTGGAGGTGGGCTGATGTGGTTGGGGAGGGCTGATGTGCAGGTAAGGCTAGGTATGGAGGTAGGATTGGGTGTTCGAGGTGGAATGGGTGGGTGCTTAAGGTGGGGTGGTTGTCGAGGTAGGGATGGGTGTTGGGGTAGTGCTGGTGTTGGAGATGGGCATGATGTTGGCTTCGTACTGTTCGCAGTAGGTGTGTGTTAGAAATGTAATGTTGAGAGTAAGCAGGCAACTGGGCGTCGGAGAAAAGAGGCTGGGTGTTGAGGGTGGGCAGCGGAGTAGGGAAGGGATGGAGAAGGGTGCTGGGTTTGAGAGCACAGTGGAGAGCCCCCGAGACCTCTCCAGGGTGATGACCCTTAATGCTGCTGATCCCGCTTTTCCTCTGTAAGCAGCTTCTCCCCAGAAGGAGAGAAGAAGAGGAGAGGAGACCCGGGGAGAAGAGCCTAAGAGGGTGAAGAAGGATTTTCATTATGAAGTTAATTAGCTTCAGAGCCGCTGCACCTTTCAGGACGAGGAATTAGAGGGATTTAATTGCTTTATCAGCCTTCCCTTTGATTTTCAGCAATCAGGCCGATTCCATTTAATTTAACTGCCACAGACGAGGAGAAAATTGATGCGCTCACCTGCCTCCGAGCAGAAAGAGAGAGAGCGGCGAAGAGGGAGAGGGGGAGCCAGAGAGACTGGCAAACACAGAGTCTGCAGATTAATGAAAACCAACAGCATTTGCTCACAATTGGAGATGAAGTGTGCCCTCGAGGTGTTTGGAGCTGTGTGTGTGGCTCTGTGTGAATTCGTGTGTACAGTCGTGTAGAGCGTTGGTGACAAGGCACGTTTGCGTGGGTGTGACTCTGAGAGACGTGGGGGACGTGGGGGTGGGTGTGTGGGTGAATGCTGGTGTCTGGCTCTAGGTGAGTGACGGCGGAAGGGTGTGATTGACTGGTGAAGATTCCTTGTACGTGGGAACATCAGCGTGAATGAGCGTGGCGGTGTCTGCCTCAGTGACTGTGAATTCGGTGACTCTGTGTGTGTCGCTATGTAGGTGAGAATTTCGCTGTGCTATTAGTTCATTCGTTGAGCAAGCACTGAATGAATTCCTGCGAAGAGCCAGACCCAGGGCTGAGGGGCAAAGATAACTAAGAGAGGGTCCCTGCCCTCAAGGAGTCAAAGTCTAACAAAGGAGAAAGACTGGCAAATATAAGTGACAGGACTATGCCGTGGGCCTCACTCCAGGAGCACAGCTCTGGAAGGCCTCCTGGAAGAGGTGGTTTAAAAGATAAGCAAGTTTCCAAGCTGAGAAAGGATTGACGGGGTTGTGATGGAGGAACGACATGACAACCGGAGGGAACAGTGTGTGGAGCATAACGGGAAGCTGGGGTTGCTCAGGAGGGCGGTCCCCAGCAGGAAGGATTTTGGTCATGCTAAGAAATGTGGACCTTTCCTGTAGGGTGTCATTGAGTGAATGGGAAGTTACCCAGCCAGATTTGTGTTGGAAAGGCCTCTCGGTTGTGTGGATGACGAAATGAAGAAGGCAAGACCAAAGGCAAGGAAACAAGTCACAACCATTGTAAAGACCAAGAAGAGAGTATGAGGGTCTGAGGAAAGAGAGTGTGAGGGTCTGAGGGAAGAGAGAACAAATGCAGTAAAACAGGCAGAGTTTGAGGGAGGTGCATAGAACAGAAGGTACTGAGGGTTTATGAATGTCTAGGTAATAGGTGGTTCTATAAAAAGAGATATTGGAGAGAAAGCAAGTTGGAGGGGAGGGTCTTGAACATGTAGAGTTGAAGTTGTGAGAGTGGGCAGCTAGGCCCAAGTCCGGAGCTCAGCAGAGAGGCCCAGCTTGGTGACAGAAAGAAGAATCATCAGCACGTGTAGGTCATAAATAAGGCCGTGGGGATGGGTGAGACGACCCAGGAAAAGCACTGAGATTGAGAAAAGAAGAGGGTCAAGAGCAAAGAGCCTGGAGGTCACCCATGTACATGAGACCAGAGGAAGAACAGAAATCAGGGAAAGAGGGCAAAGAATTAAACAAAACAAAGGAAAACCGAGAGGAAGTTTGGAAAGAGAGGAGCGCATTGATGAGAAGTTGAGTTCAGTTCTGGACATGTTGAATTTGAGGTTTGCTAGGGGATGCTCATGTGGGGATACCCGGGGGCAAGAGCTGGAACTCTGGGCTCTCAGCACGAGTGAGGGCTTGGAGATGTGGGAGGGTGTGCTGGAATCTGGAGTGGCTGGCATGCAAAAGGATGGAGAAGACAAATGCAATTGGAGAAGTGAGTTGGGAATATACAGGGTTTTGAATACCAACCTGCAAGCTGGTACTTGCATCTGAGGGCAGGAGTTTTTGACTGTCTTTTTTTTTTTTTTTTAGATTTTAAGTAATCTCTACACCCAATGTGGGGCTCAAACTCACAACCCTGAGACTGAGAGTCACATGTTCTACTGACTGAGCCAGCCAGGTGCCCCGCTGACTCTCTCTTAATAAGGAGGATGACTTGATCTGATATTTGTTTTAGAGACTTCACTCTGTGTCTTAGTTTGATTTCTCCCCAAATCAGAGCTTGAGACAAAGATGTGGGAGTTTATTTGGGAGGTGATCCCAGGGAGCAGTAGAGAGGGAGTGGGGAGAGAGAAATCAAGAAGAAAGTTGGTTTGTCCCTGTGGGCAAATGGTGATCAGTCTTTGGGGACCATGTCAACAATCATGTAGACTATACCTCAGAATTGTCCCTGTAAACACCATAGGCACTATGGGCCAACTGTGGAAGACCCATTGGTTGACAGCTGCTCCCTGGCCCGCTCATGCCCTTTCTCAGGCTGGCTGCACTGCTATCAGAAGGAGATGAGGGGAAGACATGCTGCAGATCATAAAAGCATCTGGTATGTTCTGGGAGTCACTTGAGAGATGGATTAGGAAGGGCTAGGTGAGAGGTAGAGATACCAGCTAGCAGATGATTGCCATGTCCAGACAAACCAAGATGGGGAAAGTAGGAACAGATTGAGGGGTCATCTGGGAGGCATAGAATTAATAGAACTTGGAGACCAACAGGGCGTTTGGGTTTGTGGTGGGCAGAATAATGGCCCCTCCATGTCCACACCCTACTCCCAAGGACCTACATATATGTATGCTACATAGCAAGGAGAGGGGAATTAAGGTTGCAGATGGAATTAAGGTTGGAATTAAGGTTGCAGGTGCTAATCATGTCCAGGAGATGATCCTGGATTATCTGGGTGGCTCAGTGTCATCACAAGGACATTATAAACTAAAGGGGAGGCAAGATGGTCAGAGTCAAAGGAAGATTTGAAGATGCTACTTGCTCTTGGTGTTGAATGGAGAAAGGGGCCATAAGCCAAGGAATGCGGGCAACCTCCCACATTCACCCTCATTCCTCAGGCTGGAAAAGGCAAGGAAACAGATTCTCTCTTAGAGCCTCCGTAGCCCTGCCAACACCTTGACTGGAACTCAGTGAGACCCGTTTTAGACTTCTGACCTCCATAACTGAAAGATAACAAATCTGTGTTGTCTTAAGCCACTAAGTATATGGTAATTTGTTACAGCAATAATAGAAAACTGACAAGGAGTCCAAGAAAGGGGTTCTCAAGTAACTTCCAAGATTTCTAGCTTGGGCCAGATAGAGAGGGATTTACTGAGAAAAGGAAGAGAAGTAAATTGGAAAGAGAGGCTTCTGAGCTATTTGCGGCATGTTCTTTATATGGCTGGAGGGACTTCCATGTGCAGCTACCGTATGGAATATAGCCAGGGTGGGAAAGAGTTTTGAGAAGAGGTTCTTCATCAGTGTGGTGGTATTTGAAGCTGTGAAAACAAATGAGCTTGCCTGGCAGAGGAGGAGGACAGAACTTTGGGGATATGCCAGATCTGGGGCTAATAGAGTTGTTGGCAGTGAAGGTCTGTTGATCTGTTTCCTCTTCACGGGCTCTTTGAGTTCCAGTGTTGACTCCGTGGCCTCTACTGTCTACCTCCTCCACTGTCCCCCTTCTTTCCTAGACCGTTCATTTCTCAGGTGGGCTGCTGGGTTGCTCTGGACTGTTGCACAGGTTGTACATTGTATGACTCTAAGGACATGATTCTTGTAGAGTACAGAATGAATATGGTGCTCTCCAAGTGTTGTCAGTGTACCCCCTTACCAACAATCCATGATGGCGTGCTTGGCCTGTTTAGAGAGACAAGGAAAGAGACTCCCTCTTGCCTCTAATGTCATATCTAGAGTCTTGGCCCTAGCTTGAATCCAGGATGCAAGGGAGGTCTCAGGAGCAAGGCCCAGGCACAGCAAAAGCAGCCCCTAGAAGGGATGGGGCCCCAGAGGCCAGGCTGTCAGGTGTCCAGGCCTTGGAAGGACAGCTCTTCCCACTTTCCCTGGCCCCCCACCCCTGTTGACTGCCTTTTGATTAGAATGTGGACTCTAACTTGGAATTAACCTGATTAATGTAATGAAGGCAGGGCCGGCTCAGCACCGCCCGGTGATGAGGGGAGATGGATTGGGAGCGAAGGCGCTCGGATGGAGGCGCGGCCGTAATTGCTGCGTTTACTGCTACCTGCCTCGCTGACCCTGCTGTTTAGCCCATTAATGATGATGCACAAGCCTCACTTTCCAGAGATAATGACAGAGACTCTCGGGGGAGGGTACAGGAGGAGGGAAAGGGAACTGGGGGTCTGGGGTCTGAGGGAGACCTGGGTTTGCGAATGGGGCCAGGTTGAGGGTGAAAGGATGAGGGTCCAGAGGCACAGAAGCATATGGGGGAGACAGGGGGTGCAGGAGTACAAGACAGGGGCTTTCTCTAGGTTCCTGCCCCTCTAGGCTAGTTTAGGATAACTGCCTTGAGTAGGGCCTGCTGCAGGGGGCAGGGCTCTCAGACTGGCTGGGAGGCCAGCACCATGGCCTCCCTAATTCAGGAGGGCTTCCTGGAGGAGGGGCCTTGGAAAGAGGAAAGAAAACCCAGGAAGGTGGACCAGGGCTGAGCAGCAGCTTCCTCACTGTCTCCAGCACTGGTGGGGGGGGCAGGTTGGGCAGGGAGGAAAGCCTGTGGATGTCACAGCAGATCTTTGGGGGCTTGGCGTAGGTACACACTGTATGTTCAGCACAAACAACCTGTGCGTCAATCAGCAGGAAGCCATCGCCTTGATTCCTCTTTGATGCCTCAAAGATGAAATGAATGTTCCTAATCTCATCTGCTGTCCCTCTAGGTCCTTTATCCTCATCCCTTCCCTTCCCTTCTCTTCCCTTCCCCTCTTTCCCTCCCTCCCTCCCTCCCTTCCTTCAAAATAGTCAAGAGTTGTCCCAGTTTTGCTGCAAACTCACTGACCCCACTGGACAGACCCCTACCTATGCCGAGCCTCAGTAAACGAGGGGATGGAACAGGTAGTCAGCCCTGATCTGTGGTCCTACAGGGAGGCTGCTGTCTTTGACTTTCACAGTCTGCCCGGAAGGCAGGGTGGGGTGCCCTCTCAGAGCAGCCCTGAGGACAGCGGGATGGTCTGTCTTTCCCTCCTCTGCCCTGCGTCTTAGCTTTCCAGTAATAGGTTGGCTTTGTGGACCCACGTTAAGCTCACAGGCAAAAAAAAGGTTCCCTGATTTTTCTCACTGGAGCCTCTGACTAGCCCGGAAGGTCTTAGAGTTCACAGGAGTGGTTGATCTGTTACACAAACACCAAACTTCACATTTATCCCTTCAATTACATTATGTTAATTTTGACCCATTATTCTAAGCTGTCTGTGGGGCACTAATTTTGTCCTCTTTGGAGTTTTATATCTTCTGATAATCTGATGAGCCTGGAGGTCATTAACTAAAACGGGGATTAGGAAGGGCCAAGAATGGAGTCACAGGACCAAGTTCTAGAAACTTCCTTCCAAGTTTCCACCCCATCCACTTTTCCCTTCCTTTTTCCATTTGACTGTGGGTTCTTGGTGAAGCCGCACTGGTCATTACTCTACATGAATGTTCCCTAGTGTGTCTGTACGCACTAGTAAGGCACTTTCCAGCCAGAAGATAAACTCCATGAGGGCAAGAGCCACTTTTGTCCTGTTTATCACTGAATCTCCTGCACCTGCCATTTTGTCTGAGACATAGGAAGTGCTGAGTGTAGAGTCAATGAGAGAATAAATGACTTCTCTGATAGAAATGAGGATGGTAGTTGTGTTAGGGTAGGGCTATTATGGTGCTATTGCAAAAATGTTAGGGATATCAGAGTGTGTTATTATCCCCCACACCAACCTTCCGGGCCCTGCCAGAAGTAAAGGGGTGGAGAGGAGAGAGAGATTTTGTGGAAAATTTTAAGCAAGAACTCCAGGGTATTTCTAGGGAGAGAGAAAGAGAGAGAGAGTGTGTGTGTGTGTGTGAGAGAGAGAGTGAGAGAGAGAGCAAGCAAGCGAGAGCTTTGGGGTCAGGCAGACTTGGCTTTGAATTTTGCTTGAGTTATTTATAGCGGCCAGACTGGAGGGCAATTGCTTATCATTTCAGAATCTCAGTTTTTTCATCTGTAGAATGGGCCTAATAATATCTACTCCCTTCAGCTTTTGTGAGGATTTATGCAGCGATAGAGACAACGGCCCCCAAACCCCCACCAAGATTTGGGGCTGTGCCTAGAAATGGTGGCCCTGCCTCCTTTGTTCTCTCCCCTCCTTTTTCCTTAGAGTAGAGACTGAACTTAGGGAGAAAGAAGAATGTGAGGAATGTGGTTTGCATCTCTGTTCCTTGATCAGGGTCTGGGAAGTCAACCTTGACATTTTCATAAAAAAGCTATTTTTCCTCATTATATGGGTTAAGACTGTCAATTGAGGAAGAATGGGAAAATTCAGATACATGAAATAAAACATCACACGGAATCCTACCACCCATAAAGACGTGTGTGCGCGCGTACATATGCTATGGGAGACATGTTGCACTCTTTGGTCTTAAACACATTGAACTGGGGTTTTCAGGGGAACTTCCAGTTGGGTGCCCCTGTTAGGCAGAAGGGAGCATGAGCCTCAAGTGTGAGAGAGTTAATCTGAGTTGAATTTGGTTTTGAGTTGTAGACAACAAGTTAGGAGTTGTCAATGCGTCTCTGTGGCCACTGCTGCTCTAGGAAGGATTAGGATGCCCGAAGGAGGGGGTCAGGGCCGAGGGCTAAGGGTGGAACCCTGGAAAACATCAGCATTTGCAGGCCAAGGGGATTTAGAGAGCCAGTGATTAAGGCTGAGAGTCACCATCAGAACGGCTGGAAGAAAATCAGGGGAGACAGTCATGAGGAAGCCAAGGGAGGAAAGAGCTCCAAGAAGGTGGGGGGAGGCAGCAGGGCAACAGGCATAGGAGGAGGCCTCAGAGAGTCATGAAATTTGCTATGAGAGGACACAAAAATCTTGACGGGAACAGTTTCCTGGGGTAGTGGGGACAGAAGCCAAGTGACAGTAGGAATACGGCCGAAGGGGGTGGGGGGCGGAAAGACCAGTGCAGGTGCTCTTCCAGAAAGTGTGGTGAGGACAGGAAGGGAGACTATGGGCTCCTGGCCTGAGGGGAGACAGGGCCAAGGGAAGGAAAGTTCTAGGCTTGGAGGGGTGGGCTGGGTGGAGACAGTGGAGAGAAAGCAGAATCCTGGGTGCAGAGTCATTATAACTTATGGTTATATTTATATACTTTATAAATATATATTCAAAGTTGTATTTATATACTTTATCACTTACAGTATCGCTTGTGGTTTATAAAACATCTCAGTATCTCCTACAAAGTCGGTCGAGGACACTGTATGTTCTGTAGTTCCGTGTCCCTCCACAAGGAGAGCTGTGAGAGGCCGTATGCCACAAGGTTAAGAACACAAGCTCTGGAGTTTCCAGCCAAGGCTTGGCAACTTATTGGTCATGCTCGCTGGGGCAACCTCTCTGACCCTTAGTTTCCTCTCATGCAAATTGGGAAAACAATATCTAATTCACATGATTGCTATGTAAATTAGATGAAGCAATGGATGTTCAGCCTTTTCCATACTGTCAGGCCCACTGGAATAAGAAGGGGGAGTTATTATTATTATTATTTATGTGTCATGAAGGGTTCAGTTGCAGGAAACAGACCTCCCCTCCCATTAAGCAGAAAGGGATTTAATACTGGGAAGACAGGGGCCTCTAGGCTTCTTCTCAGGAATGGCCCCCACAGCCCTGAGGCAGATGTGGCCACGGGACAGGGAAGTGGGAGGGACAAGAGCTCATGTTTACCTGAATGAGCTGTCCTGCAACTCTGGATGCTGGAAATGCAAACTGGTGTCTCCATCAGAGAAGGCAAAAGGGTTAAAGGGCCATCTGGCTGCCCTTCATCTTCCTAGGACAAGGAAGGAAAGAAAAATCTGGCAATGAGAAGATGCCGAAACGAAGGTAGGGAGGCAAAGCCTGGGTGAGACAGCCACAGAAGGAGCTAGCCTGCATGGCTTGAGGGAAGCTCAGGAAGCAAGGGGGAAGGATCTTGGAAATGTCCCTGACATTTGAGGGACATCCTGAAAGGTGCCCAATAGGGATCCCAGAGGACCTTCTGTGGTTCACAACTGAGGTCTGGCAGAACCCTGCCCGGACCTGTTGGAACTCCCAGAAGCCATCAGCAGAACCTCACAACCACAGGGAGAGACACCGAAGAAATCTGGGTCCACTAGGGGGTGTGGGGAATGACTTCATTTATTCTGGCATTTGGAATTCATGCTCCTGCAGGGAAGGATTAAAGAAGAGAGATGTGGGGCGCCTGGGTGGCTCAGTGGGTTAAGCCACTGCCTTCTGCTCAGGTCATGATCTCAGGGTCCTGGGATCGAGTCCCGCATCGGGCTCTCTGCTCAGGAGGGAGCCTGCTTCCCTCTCTCTCTGCCTGCCTCTACTTGTGATTTCTCTCTGTCAAATAAATAAATAAAATATTTAAAAAAAAGTTATAAAGAAGAGAGATGTGAAAGTGAGCTTACAAATGGTGCTGAAGATTAAAGGCTAGGATTTGCTTTGGGGGATTGGGGGGGGTCATCAAGGAAGTTTCTGGAAGAGACCTACTGCTCTGAAAGAGCTGCAAACTGTAAGTTGATGACTGGGTGTCAGGAAAAACAAAGCCCAGATAAATCTGTAGAAGCGGATGCTATAGGGACTCATGAAAGGAGGAAGGCTTTGGGCTCAAGAAGACCTGGTTTTGAATTTGGCTTTAGTTCTTTATTTGCTGCATGGTTGAAAGTGGTTATTTATCATTTCAGTTTCAGTTTTCTCATCTGTAAAACAAGGCCCAATAATATCCACCCCTTCTCAGTTGTTCTGTGGATTAAATGTAAGGATGGAGATAGAGCCACTGGCCAAAGCTGGGCACCGTGCCTACAGATGGTGGCTGGCCTCCTGCCCCCCAACCCCGCCACCCCCGCCTTAGAGTGGAGACCTCAACTCCTCTGGAGAGAGAGAAGAGTGTAAGAAATGTCATTTGTGGGGGCGCCTGGGGGGTGCAGTCGGTGAAGCTCTGTCTCTTGGTTTTGTCTCAGGTTGTGATCTCAGGGTCCTGAGATCGAGCATTAGGCCTCTTCTGGAAACTTCTCTTACTAACCCTGCATAGCACGGAGCCTGCTCAAGATTCCCTCCTTTCCCCTATGCCCCTCCAGCGCATGCTCTCTCTCTCAAATAAATAAATAAATATTTTTAAAAAGAAGTTATTTGTACTCTAAAATAGCTTCAAACAATTACCGAAGTCAGGGACATCAAAAAAATTTCTTTGCCCATATTATATGAGTTATGAATGCTAATTGAATAAAAACTGGACAACTCAGGTGTGCAAAATAAAACATCACTTGCCTGTGATATGGTGAATGCTGTGTAGTGTGTAAACCTGGCGATTCACAGACCTGTACTCTTGGGGCTAATGATACATTATATGTTTATTAAAAAAAAAATCACTTGCCATCCCATCTGCCAGAATACCACCATCCACATTTTGGTGTATAGCCTTCCAGACTTTATTTTTAGGGACATAATCAATTTTTTAAAAATAAAAATGGTAATGTATAATGCATATTACTATTTTTTTAAGATTTTATTTATTTATTTGAGAGAGAGAGCACAAGCAGCAGGAGGAGCAGAGGGACAGGGAGAGGCAGACTCCCATGCTGGCAGGGAATCCAATGTGGAGCTCCATCCCAGGAGCCCAGGACCACAACCTGAGCCGAAAGCAGATGCTTAAAGGACTGAGCCGCCCAAGTGCCCCAAAACATACTGTTTAAAAAAATTTTTTTTAACTTAGCAATTGTGGGCAATTTTTTAAAAGATTTTATTTATTTATTTGTCAGAGAGAGAGAGAGAGCGAATGAGCACAGGCAGGCAGAGTGGCAGCAGAGGCAGAGGGAGAAGCAGGCTCCCTGCCGAGCAAGGAGCCTGATGTGGGACTGGATCCCAGTACACTGGGATCATGACCTGAGCCGAAGGCAGCCGCTTAACCAACTGAGCCACCCAGGCGTCCCTTGTGGGCAATTTTTTATGTCAATAATTATAGTTCTATAATCTATACCAACTTCATTAATGCTTGCATAGGAATAAGGATAATGCCATTGAGTGACTTCTTATTGATGGACAATGGATGCTTTCTACTTTGGAAACAATGATGCAAGGAACATCTCCGAACATGTACCTCTAAACCCAGGATAGGCATGGGAACATACCCTTATGACTACCTGGGAACGTCTCTCATGAGGCCAGACTGACCCTGGGCTTGCACAGACCATGTGAGGAAGGAAGAGGGACCGGAAGAGGGACGCTGTCAACACAAAGTGAGAAGCACCTGGAAGGTTAGAGGCCCCCAACAGGACAGGCTGCTAAACACTGCCCAGCATTGTAATGGGCAGATAAACCCCCATACACATGAATCCTACACAGGACTCTATAAAAATTCAGGGACTGGCATGGGGGCTTTCCAATCATTCTGTTGAATGAGATAAGCAAGTTACATATCAAGACATTTGTCATCTTACTTTGTTTTCCAAGAAAAATAAAAAGTTTAATAAGATGAAAATAAGATTCTCCTTGAATTTCTCCATATGTATGTTAATCTTTGTAGGACTCAATGTAGGTAAGAATATCAATGCTAAAAAGAGGAGTTTTTAAAAAAAAGATTTTATTTATTTTAGAGAGAGAGAAGGAAGAGGAGGAACAGAGGGAGAGAAAAGCTTCAAGCAGACCCCTGCTGAGCACAGAGCCACATTCGGGGCTCAATCCTCAATTGTTGACCAAGAGTCAGACACTTGACCGACTAAGCCACCCAGGTGCCCCAAGTGTTGTTGTGTGTGTGTGTGTGTGTGTTTAAAATACATAGTACCTTTCCTTTTTTATTGTGGTAAAATAAATAACATAAAATGCATCATTTTAACCATTTTAAAGTCTACAGTTCAGTGGCGTTACCCACATTCATGGCTGTGTAACCGTCACCACTATTTCCCAGAGTTTCTCATCATCCCCAACAGAAATCCTGTACCCATTTAGCCATTACCCCCTATTGCACATAAGCTCCTGGGAACCTCTAATCTACTTTGTCTTTCCAAATTTGCTTATATTTCCTATAAATGAAATCATTATAATATTTGTCTTTTCAAGTCTGGCTTCTTTCACAGAGCATGATGCTTTCAAGATTCATCCACACTATAGCAGGTGCCAGAACTTTATTCCTCTTTATGACTGAATGGTATTTCATTGTATGTACGTACCACATTTGGTTCATCTCCACCTCTGTCAATGGACAGGCATTTTCTCTCTTATTGTCAGAAATCCATCCCTTCAGATCAAGCTTTTTTTTTTTTTAAACTCGAAGTGGGAGCCTGTTTTCCATTATTTCAAATGGGAAAAAGATAACGGGACTCAAATCCCTCAACTGATTTCCTAAAATATAACCAAATCCTGGTAAAATGCCTCTACGTAAATAACAAATATTTATTATGTTAGGATGGAAAATGCTCAAAACATTGCTTCCTGTTTATATGACAAATGGCTGTTTTGTTAGCAATAATAAGGTCCCTCAGCGTCAGCCATGCTCCAGTCTCACATCCCCTTTGTTGACACATTTCAAAACATCTAGACATGATTTTGACACTCGACCAATTCTATTTGAAATGGAACTCAAGATTTCCCTGTACATCATTATGTTTAGAATGCCAAATTGAGGGGCACCTGGGTGGCTCAGTGGGTTAAAGACTCTACCTTTGGCTCAGGTCCTGATCTCAGGGTCCTGGGATCAAGCCCAGCATTGGGCTCTCTGCTCAGCAGGGAGCCTGCTTCTCCCCTCTCTCTGCCTGACTCTCTGCCTACTTGTGATCTCTGTCTGTCAAATAAATAAATAAAATCTTTAAAAAAAAGAATAAAGTTTATTAAAAAAAAGAATGCCATATTGAGTTTTGACAATGCAAATACTATATGTATGTTTCCCATATAAACATCTGAAACACCTTATGGGGAGATACATGTGTTCTATAAAGTCTGGGTGCAGAAAAGTCTAGAGATGTTCTGCCAAGAAAATGTTAATGGGGGGATATGTTCTACAGGATATATCCACATAGTTAAGCAAAAGTCCAAGGCCCATGTTTTTTATGTACATAAATGATGTGTAAATGCATAGGAGAGTATACACCTAGTGGGTAACAATAAAGAACGGACTACAGGGTGCCCGGGTGGCTCAGTCAGTTAAGCTACCAACTCTTGATTTCAGCTCAAGTCGTGATCTCAGGATTGTGAGATCTAGCCCCACATTGTGCCCCACACTGGCCTTGGAGCCTGCTTAAAATTCCTTCTCTCTCCCTCTCTTTCCATTCCTCCCCCACCTCCCTTTCTAAACAAAACAAAAAAGAATGGATGGACTAGAATTAGGAGGACTGGTCAATGACAGCTCTAGATTTACCTGTAATATTTGCATTTTAATATGTATGTATCACTTGTGTGATTAAACATAAATGAATGAACAGTTGGATTTTGCTTATTTATTAAGTAAATAAATGAATAAAATGTGTTAAATACCCAGGACAACTTTGGGGTAGAAGGTCATGGTGTGGTGTTAACCAAAGACAGAGAAGAGCTGCTACTTTGTCCTACTCCCTTCTTTCCAGGGAGTCAAGGAGAATGATGTTAAATCAGAAATTGTAGGGAAAAAGTCATGGTGAAAGGGTCCAGGTCCAGACAGGTGTCAAGAGCATATGTGATCAGGAATCTGTACTCAGTGACCTTTGGGGAATCCTGGAGATGGGAGGGGAGCCATGGGATGGAAATGAACAAGTATTGCCATTATACTCATTGTAGACAATGGGTTTGGAAATTAAAGACTGTCAAGACTGATGTTGATTCCCAGCAAAATTCTTGAAATGATTATTATATATAGGATACGGCACTGCTCAGCAAGGAAACTGTGTCTGCTTTTAGGCAGAAGCCAGCATGAGCTCTCTAAGAACACATATCAAAGGGCAGAATATAATACTTCTTTTGTTGGTGAGGACATTGAATGAGAAGGTTAGGGGAATGTTGAAGTTTTTTGCTTTCAGCAAGGTATGAAGTAGTTTTTCATACAATCCTTGTGGATACAATGAAGAAATATAGGCTGCATGATGGCCCTGTTTGGAGGATTTATAACTGGTGACTCACTCTACACAAAGAAGTGCAATGATGATAAGGATGATATCTTGTTAGTGGGTGGTCTTGCCAGTGGTCATGCAACGTTTCTATCAGTAGCTCAGATGAAGATGTAGATGTCCCGTTCATCACACTTTCAACCATCACAAAGAGGAACAAGATCACTAATGGGCTGGATGACAGAATTGAGATTCAAAATGATCTTGACAGGGGCGCCTGGGTGGCTCAGTGGGTTAAGCCTCTGTCTTCGGCTCAGGTCGTGATCCTGGGGTCCTGAGATCGAGCCTCGCATTGAGCTCTCTGCTCAGCAGGGAGCCCACTTCCTCCTCTCTCTCTGCCTGCCTCTCTGCCTACTTGTGATCTCTCTCTGTCAAATAAATAAATAAAAATCTTTAAAAAAAATGATCTTGACAGGCTGGAATGACAATCCTACATGAACAAATTGGAGAAGGAGGATGGATATAGAATCCTGCAGGTGCGTTGAAAAGATCAAAGGTGCAAATACAGAATTGGGAGACCTCTTAAGAATGAGTCACTCAGGAGCATCTGGTTGGCTCAGTCGAAAGAGTATGTGACTCTTGATCTTGGGGTTGGGAGTTTTCAAGCCCCATTTTGGGTATAGAGATTCTTTTAAAATATTTAAAAATAAAATCTTAAAAAAAGAATAAGACACTCAAAAAAGAAAGTTTATCTGACAGTTAATTCATTGTGAATGAATTGTGTGGCCCTGCCAGGAATATGGTGACTCCCAAGCTTCCAAGAGGTCTTAGTAGATGCAGAAAGGCCAATGGTCCTACTAGTTTCCATATTTTGCTAGGTTGAGGGCTGAGGACCCTTCTGAAGAGTGAGGACCAGAGAAAGGCAACCCCCATGGTAGAGGTCTAAACACCAAGTACTATGACCATAAATTCTTTTTTCTCATATCTTTTAAAAAATATTTATTTTATAAATTTCTTTTCAGTGTTCCAGAATTGTTTATGTACCACACCCAGTGTTCCATGCAATACGTGTCCTCCATAATACCCACCACCAGGCTCACCCAACCTCCCACCCCCAACCCCTCCGAAACCCTCAGATTGTTTTTCAGAGTTCAAGGTCTCATGTGGTTCGTCTCCCCCTCCAATTTCCCCCAACTCCCTTCTCTCCATCTCCCCATGTCCTCTGTGTTATTTCTTATGCTCCACAAATAAGCGAAACCATATGATAATTGACTCTCTCTGCTTGACTTATTTCATTCAGCATAATCTCTTCCAGTCCTGTCCATGTTGATACAAAAGTTGAGTATTCATCCTTTCTGATGGAGGCATAATACTCCATAGTGTATATGGACCACATCTTCCTTATCCATTTGTCCGTTGAAGGGCATCTTGGTTCTTTCCACAGTTTGGCGACTGTGGTCATTGCTGCTATGAATATTGGGGTATGGATGGCCCTTCTTTTCACTACATCTGTATCTTTGGGGTAAATATCCAGTAGTGCAATTGTAGGGTCATAGGAAAGCTCTAATTTCTTAAGGAATCTCCACACTGTTTTCCAAAGTGGCTGTACCAACTTGCATTCCTACCAACAGTGTAAGAGGATTCCCCTTTTTCCACATCCTCTCCAACACATGTTGTTTTCTGTCTTGTTAATTTTGGCCATTCTAACTGGTGTAAGGTGGTATCTCAGTGTGGTTTTGATTTGAATCTCCCTGATGGCTAGTGATGATTACCATAAAACTTATTACCTAACCTAGGACACATTTGAGAGTAAAAGAAAGTGTTACTGGGGGCACCTGGCAGTGGCTCAGTCAGTTAAGAAAGTGTTATTAATAACTGCAATACATAATAATTCTACCTTTGAGACATCATTGGAAGAACTACGGTTTTTTATACCAGGGAAGAAAAGAATTCAAATAACCAAATGGTTGTCATATGAGAAGGAGAATAGATTTCTTTGACTCATTATTTTTAAAAAATTATTATTTAAAAAGGAATACCTGCTCATTGAAAAGACTTCAAATGAAAGCCAACTCTCTTCTATCAAATAAAGATGATCCACCTTGAATTGTTATGAGGATTAAATGAGTTAAAGTGTTTAGAATAATGCATGGCATAAGAATCTGTAAGATAAAAAGGGAAAAAAAGTTCTCCCTTTTCCCACTAACTCCCATCCCTGACATATCAGTCATTTGCCTCAGAGGGAGTTGCATTATTTACTTGTTGTGCTTTCCCTGGAGTTAGAAACTGCGTTAGTTTGTTGTTTGCCAAGTTTTCTAGTTACTGATTATTAATTCATATCCAAATTCCCAACAGGGATATGAAACTTTTTTTTATTTTGTCAAGCATTTTTGCAATCTTGTTACCATGTTTTTATTGGTGGCATCTTTTTTGGACCCGCAATTTTTCCAGGCAAGGCCATCACTAACACAAATGACCCTTTTGAGTCAATTTTCCTTAAAAAGGTATCCCTCTGGACAGATGGATTGTACAAAGGACCTTCCTGGGATGACTCTCTTTGGGAAGAGCAGTTAGTAAGGGTATCTTCTTCCTCTAGGTTTGATGCAGTCAAACATTCCTTCATCAGGAATGTGGCATGGCAAGACAAGTGCAAGATAAATTTTAGCTTATACTTATGGCCACCAAGCTAGACACCTTTGGTCAGGAGCAACCATAAAACCGTTCCTGTTCCTGTGTGTACTGACTATTCCATGGATATGTTCCACATTTGTCATAAAATTTTCCTTCTCCATCATTTTAGGAATTCCCTTCACTTCTTTCCAGTGTTAGCTCTTTTGCTTACTGGGTCCCAAACATTCCACTTTCTTAAGTGGAATTTTTGATGGAGTATATCCTCCAGTAATTTGTTAAGAAAGCATGCAAAGGAATGTGGGAGGACTTTTGAACTGTGAGAAAAACTTTATTTTGGTCTCATACTACACTGATATTTAAGCTGGGAATTCTAGCTTCAAAAGCATTTTTCCTAAGAAGTTTGACACTGTTGTTCCATCGTCTAATAGTTTCCATTGTTGCTGTTGAGAAGTTTGCTGACATTCTTATTTCCTAACTGTTGTGGAACCCTTTCCCAACCTTTATTTCTCTCACTCTGGAAGCATCTATTTATCTCTTGATGTTTAAAATTTTATGATTATGTGCTTTGATGTAGGAATTTGGAAATCCCTTGTTCTGGGTATTTGGGAAATCCTTTCAATCTAGAGATTCATGTTCTTTATTTTTGGAATATTTATGGAATTACTCTAAAATAATTTTCTCACCCCCATTTTCCTTGTCTTCTTTTTCTCACTCCTATTACCCAGATGTTTATTCTTTATATATCTATCCCCTGGTTTTCTTGCTTTTTTCCCCTAGCTTCATCTCTGTGGCTATTCATTCTATGTTCTGGATATTTTCTTAACTTTACCTTGAAAACCTTTTATTAAATATTTTTAATTCTGGTATTATATTTATGCATATGTAATATACATATATGCAGCACATACACATATATATTAATTTTCAAAGAGGATAAAAATTATTTTATTCTCCAAATGTACCTTAAAAATATACCCTATTTTTGCTTCATGGATGTGAGGGTTTTTTTATTTTGTTTCATTTTGTTTTTGTTTTTTTTGTTTGTTTGTTTGTTTTACCTCTGTGAGGCTATATAATTATAGATGGATTTTTGTTTCTTTGATTTGTTTTTAGTTTTCTTCTTTTCCCTGAATTGTCTTTGATTCTTCCAAGTTCTTTTCTTTGTGGCAGTCAATTCTGGTCTTCATCTCTTATGTTAGAAGCTCATTTAAAACCAGTAGTACATTTTCCTGTCTATCAACACACAAAAGTAAGACAATAAAAGACTGCTTGGAAACTCTGTATGCATATTTGAGATCTGTTGATTAGTAGATGTCATCTAAAAGTAGTAAGGTGGGGGAAACAATTGTCTTGTGGGGGACCCCCAATAGCCAGAATCTAGAAGTATTTTCTTTTGGACTGGTCAGGTTTTTTTCAGAATCACCAGCTTGGACAGCTAAGCAACTGAAGACAGATGCCAGCTTTCTGAAAATCAAGGTGCAGGAAATGGCTAGCTCCAATTTAACCAGTTTGTTTTACTAAAACAATGCTTAAAAATTTTTTATCACTGAAAAATTCAAAGATATATAGAGAGGATAGTGTAACAAACTCAGCTCCAACAATGATCAGTTTATATCTGTCTTATTCTATATAATCCCCAACAATTCCACCTCCCAAATTATTTTATAGCAAATCTCAGATATTTCTGAGATTTGCTATAAAACTGTAAATATTTCAGTTTATATTTCTAAAATAAAAGGACTTCTACAATGACCATAATATCATTAGCACATCTAAAAACTTCATAATGTTCTCACCAAGATGCTGGCAAGTCAAATCCAATACTACATTAAAAAAGTATTCACCACAATCAAGTAGGATTTATTCCTGGGCTGCAAAGGTGGTTCAATATTCACAAATCAAGTAATGTGATACATCATACTAATAAAAGGAAGGATAAGAACCATATGATCCTCTCAATAGATGCAGAAAAAGCATTTGACAAAATATAACATCTATTCTTGACAAAAATCCTCAACAAAGTAGGGATAGAGGGAACATACCTGAACATCATAAAGGCCATATATGAAAGGCCCACGGCTAATATCCTCCTCAGTGGAGAACACTGAGAGCTTTTCCTCTATAGTCAGGAATAAGACAAGGATGTCCATCCCTGTCACCATTGTTATTTCACATAGTACTGGAAGTCCTAGCCTCAGCAATCAAGCAACAAAAAGATATAGAAAGTATCCAAATCAGCAAGAAGTCACACTTGCACTGTTCACAAATGACATGATACTCTCCAGAGAAAACCCAAAAGACTCCACCAAAAAATTACTAGAACTGATACATGAATTCAGGAAAGTCACAAGATATAAATCAATGTAGAGAAATCTGTTGCATTTCTATACACCAATAATGAAATGGCAGAAAGAGAAATCAAGGAATTGATCCCATTTACAACTGTACCAAAAACACATAAGATACCTAGGAATCAGCCTAACCAAAGAAGTAAAAGATTTTACTCTGAAAACAATTTTAAAATGATGAAAGAAATCAAAGATGACACAAGAAACGAAAAAAAAAAATTCCATGCTCATGGATTGGAAAAACTGATATTGTTAAAATGTCTATATTACCCAAAGTGATCTACATATTTAGTGCAATACCTATCAAAATACCACCAGCATTTTTCACAGAGCCAAGAAAAACAATCCTAAAATTTGTATGGGACCAGAAGAAAATGAACAGCCAAAGCAATCTTTAAAAAAGCAAAGCAAAGCGGGGGGGCACCACAATGCCTGACTTCAAGCTATATCACAGGGCTGTAGTCATCAAGACAGTATGGTAGTGGCACAAAAACAGACATATAGGTCAATGGAACAGAAGAGAAGGCCCAGAAATAGACCTATAACTCTATGGTCAACTAATCTTCAACAAAGCAGAAAAGAACGTCCAATGGAAAAT
Organism: Mustela nigripes; assembly: GCF_022355385.1. NCBI lineage: Eukaryota > Metazoa > Chordata > Mammalia > Carnivora > Mustelidae > Mustela > Mustela nigripes. The sequence continues at coordinate 164,618,714 of NC_081560.1, read as the reverse complement.
AGTCTCTTCAACAAATGGTTTTGGGAAAACTGGGTAACAACATGCAAAAGAATGAAACTGGACCACTTTCTAATACCACACACAAAAATAAATTCAAAATGGATAAAAGACCTAAATGTGAGACAGGAAACCATCAAAATCTTAGAGAAAAACAAAGGCAACAACCTCTCTGACCTTGGGCATAGCAACTTCTTTCTAGACACACTTCCTGAGGCAAGGGAAACAAACAAACAAACAAATGAAATACTGGGACTTCGTCAAGCTAAAAACCTTCTGCACAGTGAAGGAAACAGTCAACAAAGCTAAAAGGCAGTCTATGGAATGGGAGAAGATATTTGCAAATGACATATCTGATGGGGGGGGGTAGTATCCAAATTCCATAAAGAACTTATCAAACTCAACACCCAAAAAACAAATAATCCAGTTAAGAAATGGGCAGAAGACGTGAACAGACATTTTTCCAAGGAAGACCTAGAGATGGCCAACAAACACATGAAAAGATGCTCAATATCACTCATCCTCAGGGAAATGCAAATCAAAACTACAGTGAGATGCCACCTCACACCTGTCAAAATGGCTAAAATTAAGGGAAACAACAGATGTTGGTGAAAATGCAGAGAAAGGGGAACTCTCTTCCACTATTTGTGGAAGTGAAAATTGGTGCAGCCATCCTGGAAAACAATATGGAGTTTCCTCAAAAATCTAAAAATAGAATTACCCTCCAATCCAGCAAACGTACTATTAGGCATTTACCCAACAGATAACAAAAACACTGATTCAAAGGGACACACACATCCCTATGTTTATAGCAGCATTATCAGCAATAACCGAATTATGGAAAGAGCCCAGATGTCCATAGACTGATGAATGGATGAAGTAATACACACACACACACACACACACACACACACACACACACACA